>NC_052121.1:8362897-8435913 GCF_012273895.1 Zerene cesonia | reverse complement strand
ATATCGTGTTACACATGACACAGAGAATAAAATCGCGTGTGCATTTGCACGTAATCCGATTGTTCAGTTGCATCAGTGTACTTGTATATTGCCAGCTTAACTTTTAAAATATCACGTTTCACGATAAAGTTCGAGTTAAACGTGACATCGGAGACAATTTAAAAGCGGGAGCTCTTTATTTCTTTAAGTTTTAGTTTAAATACCTACTTATAGAGTACTTTAATTGTTTCGTGTTTATCTTCTGAGCAACAGGTTTTTTATACTAAAATATTGCAACTCAAATCTATATATCAAAACTAAAAAATATGCTTATTAAAATATAAACTTTAAACATGACTATATCTCCATAATTTTTAACGTACGAAATAAAATTTTATAACACGCTATCTGCTGTTTTAAAACTTTTTAATAATATTAGCTTAGCTGTCTTATTCAGTACGTCTCTTTATCTGTTTATTAACTAATAATAAAAAATATATTTATAGTCGGCTGTATTCCCATATTTAAAAAATGTATATAAAAAAGAAAAACGTAAAAATAACAACACGAATATTAATAAAAAGCACTTGTCCGTACACATAAAGTCACATGTTGTAGAACAAAGGTTGCGTTATTCACAGGCCGTTAAAATTATCAATCAATTAGAAAAAGTGAGGACATTAAATAAATTTTATGTGCACATACATTCTACTTGTTGCTATAATTAATTAATCAGAATCAGACGCGTTTAATGATCTTTTATTAATTGCTTCATTAGCTCCGCTGTGTAAATATAATTATTCCTTTGTTATCACGTCTTGTACGATAAGACTTACAATGTGAGACTGTTATAAGGTAAATTATTATTGTTTGTGTGTTACAAAACAATGGTGTACAAAGCTATGTTATTAATTTCAAAGTTAATTTTTGTTTGATATTTAAAAAGCATAGCCAAGAATTTATCATTTAAATTTTTTACTAGCGGTTTTTTTCAATCTATAAGAACCTTTCTTGGTCTTTAACAAAAACCGTTTGTTACCATTTTCGAGTTTTACGCTTACCAAATTAGGGGATTTTTTTTATAATATAGATAGTTTTTATTATCAGCGAACCTCACTATCTCTAGTAATTAATGGCTGAATTTGTTCATATTTCCATCAATTCTATTTAACCGTTGTAGAATTCTAAGAGCATTATATCAATAAAGTGGAGTTCAAAGATACAGTGCCTGTGATGTTTATTTATTTACAAATCGGCACACAATAATAAAATGTTTAAATTAGCAGTAAAATCGTTTTCAAGCACTTTCCGTCCCAGTTCAATTAAATGATAACATCTGTCGGATCCCATTAACGGTGTTCAGAGAAATGTGTTCAACAGGCTTGGAAATTGATGAGAAACTAGATATTCGGTTTGGCGTTATGTATGCTATGCGAATGTTCTGGAGCTACTTACAAAGTAGCTCAATTCACTCATCGCTATTAATTGATGGTTATTTTCTGCAAAATAGGGAACTGACGTCGCTGGTGGTAGGCATCACTTCAGATTCTTACATGGACAAAGTTCCATCAATACGATCGGGGAAATTGATCACTTTCCATGAGAGCAATACATCTGATCGATTCCCTTCTCTTAAGTAAAAAGTGTATATTATTTTGTTTATTTCTAAGGAAATCTATATTTTTTTATCTCTTTAGGATGTGGTTAGACTATGAAAATCGACAAAATATATTGTTTAACTGCTTGCTTGTTTTAAGAAGTAATCGAATTATAATTTATTTCGCTTCATTTGATTACTAAGAGCAGATCAAGCTTTCATTGTAAATACGGACATCTGGACTTGCAATTTTAAGGCGAGAAGCTTAAGCAATAATTATATATCCAAGGCATTACTTAATATTTTTATGACATACATTAATATTTTGCAATATTAGGAATTCGATAGAGACAAATAAAAAACATTTTTTTTTTTCAAATGATCATATCAATATACTTGTCAATGTATCTACTTAAAATTAAATCACATAAAAATTTTAACAGGCCTCATTACGAGTCAAGTAAATCAAATGAAAAATACTTACAAATGTTACAACCTAAACTCGAAATATCATTAAGTTCAATATAAACAAACGTTAACTAAAGATATTCAATATATAGCTACAAAATAAACATCTATTACAAAATACAGTAAATGCAACCTTACGATTGCGCCTGTAACCTCAGCATTTATTTGTATTTATATTCGCAACCGAACATAAAGCGAAGGTCGGGAGAGCCATAAATTCCCTTTTTATGTCGGGTTAGTCACCTTACGAGTCTCCTGGGCACGAGGGAACCTGCAGCGACCTTGCTCTTTCGTGAGACCGTATTCGATAGGTAAAAATCTTGTTGTGAAATAAAAAATATGTTCTGTATTATTTCGAGTGCTATTGTCTAATCTTTATTATATTATTCATCTAAATGTAACACCAAAGAAACGTTGATATTAATACTAGTTTGAAAATTATTTTAATCAATATTTCCAATTATTTTTTGGTTTTTATTTGATCTACTGTTTTATCATTTTATATTTCGCTCGCTTGAGTGTAATATCGTTTTCAAAGAGTTGTAACGTGAGGATTATAGTGAGGATGATTATTACATTGCTAATATCCAATAACAGGTACCAGATTGTTACTTAAATCAACGTTATCGCCGAGTTGTGAATCTTGTATTTTCATCAACTACGTAACCTAAGTGGAATTGCTTTAACGCATATTATAGAATTAACTATAAACACGAATGAACATCAAGCTTGTAAATCTTCAATAAAGAACGTGATAATAATTTCTGAATATACATATTATACTTTATGCTTATTTGCTGTTAATTGCTCACTTCATCATTAGATTTACTGCCGCTATAGTCAAGTAATCTGAACATACTGTTAGCTGTAAATATTACTGCAGTACATCGATGAAGCTGTTAGCAAATTACCCACCTGACTTCAGGAGGCTGCCTATATTATATTTCTCTTACGCAATTCTCAACTTTATTAACTAGGGAATGCTACTCCGTAGTATAATTTTTTGCATGCTCATGAAATTAGATGACTTCTGGCTAATGGTTTGACCCATTGCGTAAATATCGGCTCCCGTCGGCTGATATGATTAATGTGAACCAGAATGGGCCGAGTAATTGGTACTAAAGGCAACGTGGAACTTAAAATCAATAGAATTCATTTTTAGCAAGAGCCTGTTTTTTATGAATACGCCTGGAAATTGTTTTCAATTTATTTTGTTTTAATATGTAACAAATCGTGTAGGTAAAATGCCGTGTCTGGCTTTCTCCCTTACTTTGTGTCGGGTAAACTTGTCCTACGGCGATGTAATTATACAATCTGCTCAGCAACTACAAATAGCCAAATTAATATCAATCCCGAAGCATTCGTTATGAGTGGTTGATTGTTTTGTTTTTATTTAAATAATTTGTAATTGCGACTATTCCTGACTTGTTTGTATTTATATTTCTTATCAGCTATAAGTTTAATTCAAAAAAAGAAAAAAAATAATTTGATACAAAAAAAGTCGCCCTTTCTAATCAAACAGAATACGAAAATTATTTGTTATAGAACAAAAGTATTCTTAATGTATTTTAAATATCTCGTAAAAGAGTCCCATCGACATCGGGCAAAAAGGATACTTTTCCAGTTACACAGGAGCCCGTAACCGATCCTTAAGTTAAAGGGTAATTTCAAGCCCTACAAGGACGGAAGGGTACGTGGACGGAATCTGTACGCAGCTGCTTGTATTAATCTCAGTAATGCGATATTGAGTGAGGCGTAAGGCTTCTCTCATTCTATACGATTGTGATACTATTTGTGTGTAAATGAGAAATTATTATGTGTATGATTCAGATATACTAAATATATAAGTGGGATATGTTGACTAAAAACAAGAATTTAATACGTGTATATATATACGATGTAATACGATGCAATATTACATGTGTTTTAGCAATGACTGTTTTTTACATTAGTTCTTAAATAAAATCGTGCCTTATTTCAGCTCATAGCGTCTACATTTCTATTTATTACGTCAGCATATACTGTTCGAAATTTATATTAACTATCATAATATTAATATACTTACATTTAAATAATCTAAACATATATAACCAGTATAAATATCGTTGTGAGTTACGCGCAAATATCAATAAACCCAGGTCCGCTTCAAATTGAAACACAGGTCTGGTTTAAGTCTTAGAATTATTTTTAATAGCAAGTTTCAAGCAGCGATTATCTTGAACTAATGTATCCGCTTCACGTATAGATGATGTTGGGTTTGTTTATAATTTACCTCCGACTATTTACACGTCGTCGCTAGTTAACCAACGTGGAGATATCCATCTGCTATCATATTTTAAAATGTCGTATTGTCATGCATGAACGGGTTTTGGGAGATTTTCGACGCGCGCGGTTTTCTGAATTCTTACCAAAAACAAATAATGAAACATTATTTTTAATAATTCGACCTCATTATTACAAGGAAGCGGTTGTGTAATTTATATGTTTTACTGTTCGATTACATAGAAATTATGAAACTAATAACGTAAACGCGTTATCTTTTAAAGACTTGAGAGAATATTATCGCAAATATTATTTACCAATAATTGTGAAATTATCGCATTCGTTAAATGAATGTTACGTACGTTTGAAATTATATGCGATACTTAGACTAGTTTAACTAGATGCAAATGACCAGTTCCCATTGGTTATTATTGGAAATGTTTAAATCATTTTCGTATTGGTCGCCGTCAGGGCATCTGCGTATTGCCACCTGCTTCGAAGTTTTCCTGTTCGTCATTTTATTGATCGTCATTTGAAATCATAGCTCGTTAGTTTATAGCGTTTATGAATTGTTAATTATTATTCCGTAAGGCCATAATAATTTTATAATGGCTACGGAGAAAGATATTAAGTTGTTATGATCTCTGATATTATAGGCGCAGGCTCTAATGAATACGAAAGACTTCTTAACGAACACGTACGTACGAATACAGCTGATAGTGTTCTGTGATTGACGTAGCATACGTAATAACTCTGTTATACTCGATAATCCTGTGCAAATAAGCAATTATGTGGGTATCTTTTATCAAGACACTAAAGATAAGGTTTCGCATATTGGTGTTATATCTTTATAGTGTAGGACGTAGGTACGACTTAAATGTTCAAATTGAGTTAATTGTTTTGAAAATTTATATGTATTTTGTGTGTTTCCAGCCCCCAACGTTAGTGCAAGCTCCGCCCGTGGCGCTCCCCCCGCAGAGTTCTGCCCCCGCGCCCACCTCCCCGCACTGCTCCGCGCCGCGCACCATCGTCATCCAAAGGCCGGACGCCAGACACGGCTTCGGTTTCACCCTTAGGCATCTTGTTGTTTACCCGCCGGACTCTCTACAAGTGAGTATCATGTGTAATTGTTATTCAATTAGCTCTTATACAGTTATCAAAAGGACAATATAGGTAATGAGTGTAATGGTATTAGTACTGGTGGTTTAAAATATATTGATTTAATTAAAAGAACCAAAAATAATAAACTATTCAATAAATAAAAAAATACGTACGTAATATGAACGAAATATGATTTTGCAATTTTCAGGAGTTATACGAGGATGCGCGCCACCTGGCCGTGGGCGCGGTGGGCGCGCCAATGGACACGATCTTCGTGAGGTCAGTGCGGCCGGGCGGGCCGGCAGCGCTCGCGGGCCTGCGGGCCGGCGACCGCGTGCTCGCCGTCAACGGGGAGCCCGTGGCGTGCGGCCGCTCGCGGGCGCCCTACGCGCGCGTCGTGCAGCTGGCGCAGCGGGAGCCGCGCGTGCTCAGGCTCACTGTGGTGCCGAGGGACCACGACCTGCTGCAGAGGGTGGGTCTCCTTGAAATTTTTTTTTTGTATGAAAAATACGTTAAAACGTGAATCATACATGATATTATGTATTGCTGTAACAAAATATTTAGTTATATTCAGAATATTCAGTTAAAGTTAACTTTTAGAAACACTTATGTATAGCCATAATGCATTAAGTTATTATAATAAATCACAGAAATATGAACAATCCCAAAATGGCATGTTTACATGTTACAGATATTTATCTGTTATGCCATAATTTAAACCATAACACTTACACTAACTACAACCCAAGCGCTCCATTAAACAATACTAAGCAAGCACAAACCACAGTATTTCAGCGAAGCGGCCTACAACCCAGAGACGAACCAGCGGCCGATAGAGATGCCGGCGCCAATAACGGAGCACGAGTCGCGGCTGTTCGACGCGTACCGGCGGCCGCGCGCCAGCCTGCCCGCGCTGGCCGGCCCGCAGGCGCCCGCGCGCCACCGCGAGGACCCGGAGTACGCGACCGTCGCGCCGCCTACGCCCCGCTTCGACGCGCGGCTCGCCAACGCGCCGCATTACATTATACATGATGGGTGAGTGCTCTTGTCGGCATTCATTTAACTAGAACTATAATGCAAACCTAAAGCTGTGCCTACCTATAATTTAGATACATAAGTACTAATGTGTTGATGTATATTTTAATAGTTTTAACAAAAAATTATGTATCTAGTTGGTAAGCATAAATTCTTTATATAAATAAATGCAAGTGTTTTGTGAATGAATGATAAGAAAAAACGTAGCAATCGTGCTTGTCTTGAAATTTTAAATAGGAAAAAGCTTAACGTAAAGTAAGAGCTTTAATAAAACAGTACAAATGCTATTTGCACTTTACTATTTAAGTTATGCAAAATAACATGTATGATTTCAGCAGGCGGGAATCCGACATATCGCTGCCGTCATCAGCCACGGAGAGCAAGGACAGTCTCGGCTCATTCGATTCGAACTCAACGCTCACGGGCCGAGAACTGGACGACTCGATAATCCTCTCCCGAATACGAAAGAGCCTCGAACAAAAGGAGGCGTTCCTCAGACGTCCCAGCCAACCCACGGGTTGGGTGACCCCGGACGCGCCGCCACCGATCAAGCAGAAGGAGTTTTACGCTCGACCACAGAAACTTCAAAAGCCGGCCTGGCCGCCTCCCCCCTCCTCCCCACCGCTCGCTGCTTCACCCCCGCCGCAACCACACCAAGAACAGAGGAAGGAAGAGTGCGCCACTAGTGTCGACAGCGGCACCTACAGTGGCTATGGGGAGGTGAACGGCAATAATGATAAGAAAATTAAAC
This sequence comes from Zerene cesonia, assembly GCF_012273895.1. Lineage (NCBI taxonomy): Eukaryota > Metazoa > Arthropoda > Insecta > Lepidoptera > Pieridae > Zerene > Zerene cesonia. Next base: position 8,428,720 of record NC_052121.1, on the reverse strand, counting down.
AGGACAAGAGCCAGTTTGTGTCCACATTGTCGAAGATACAAGAGACGGCGCCAAGCATTCAGAGTAATAACGTTGGTACAGTCAGCAACGGATCGAATAATGACAATAAAGATGATTCATCGAATAACCAGGACAATAGGTATGTATCTCACATAGTTCATAAATTAGCCGTTAAAAAATTACTTTAAAATACTTATTGTCACCATGTTCAAAGTTTAAACAAGTAATTACCGTAAAAAGTTAAAAAAAATGCTATCATGTTTTTCTATCAACAAACAAAACAAACCGACGACTTCTAACTTTTCACACATTCATTTCATCATATAAATGTAAGTGTGAAGTCCCGTGTCCCCTAGTGGGGTTTGGGGCAGATGATGTACATCCGTTTCACTGATCGATTTTCTATAGGGACAAGTAGGTGATCAGCCTTCTGTGTCCTACCAGACCGAGACATTTTTTTTTTGTGCATCCCCACCGGGAATTGAACCCAGGACCCCTCGGTTCTACGCTCACGCGTTAATCACTGCACCAAGGAGGCGGTCATATAAATGTAAACGAGTATTGAATTGTCAACCGTCAGATACCCGGCGGGCGAGCTGCAGCTGGTGACGGCGCGCACCCGGCAGCTGGAGGAGGCGCGCGGCGTGGGCGAGAAGCGCACGGAGGTGGCGCGCAGCGAGCTGGCGCGGCTCTCCGCCACGCGCCTCGAGCCCAGCGTGGCGCTGCGCCGCAAGGAGTTCGAGACGCGCGCCGCCCGCCGCGAGGCGCGCTCGCTCGACGTGCACCCGCAACCAGGTGCGTCCCTATCCGCTCTCTCTCACACTGCGCCAAAACCTAAATACATGCTGTAATGATAGAGTCAACTAAATTGTCTTACCCGCTTATCTCACTCAGTCTTATGCCTGTATGTAGACCTGATCCCAATCCTTCCCAAAAGATCAGGATAATAAGAAAAGAAAGAAAAAAAGAAAATTATTGTATTGTCAGCGAGCTTTGATTTGTACACAATTTGAATATAATCTGTCTGTATGTATGTATTGAGTGAAAATTCAGTTTAAAGGAGCCAGTTACATAGAAACAACACGCAGCTGAAGCTAATATATATAGTATTGAGTGACTGTAAACGTAATATTTTTTGTTTTGAAACGCACAGTAAACTATCGCTTATTTAGTTTGAATTGCCACATAATAGACCAATTAAATATATGAATGATGCCTCAAAGAAGGAAACGGCACGTCATTTATAAAAATCTGACAATTTCATCCCGTTTTGTTTATATTAGCGTTTATTTTATTGTCAGATATAGATCACGAGCCGACGCCCCTGGGCGGCAGCTTGTCCGGCAACCAGCTTATGATCACCGGCAGCAAACACCTGCATTGTCCGCCTCCCGATGGATATGTGCAAGGTTAGTAGTGGCGAACAAGTTCTGAACTTCTCAAATGGCTCGTTGAAACGAAACTCAAATCTTAATGGTTAGCGTGCATACTAATTTTTCATTACTATTTGTTCATTAAGGTTTTTAGACTTTAAAGAAATCAAATGTGGTTAAATGACAAGTATTATAACGATTTTGCAACTGAATATTAAGGAAAATGAACGTCTATTCATATGAATATAAAACAAAACCGGTCACAACGTCTGATCGCATAAACTAACGTTAACATGTTAAGTTAGAAGTTCGCACAAATTTCATTTTAAACAGCACACACGTTCAATCTGCTCAAATATTTATATAACATTAATAATAATTGTGTAGACCGGTTATGTTTGCCTTGTTTTCTTTTATTATACATAACTGTTTTCAATTTTAGAAACGGAAAAGGTTCAAATGCGAACAAGGTCAAATAGTACCGGTAGTGAAGGATTACCTATTAGAAGACATCATGCCACAGGTAAAAAATGCTTTGCTTACATTATCACCTAAATAAGAATGAAACTATTGCGGTGCTCATATGAGGCGTTTGTACGGCTGGTTTCGGATAAATTTATATACGAATCAAGCTTTGCTACATTGCACCATACGATTAGTTAATTTTCAGTTGGGTGCGCGTGATTTGAAATAACGCCATCTATTGGTGCACAGCTGCTATTGCCCATTAAGTTATGCTTGCTGCATTTGCAAAGCGTTTCAATTAGTTTTTTCTTGTAAGAAATATTTCTTCGAACAGTTTTATCGGATTGTTTAAAAGTCAAATATATTTAATAAGTATGTCTGTTTTAATTATACATTAAAATCCATGATAACATGTATGTTAATTGTTAGTGTAGTTACTATTTCTACGTGTAACAATAGCTCGTTAAATATGTTCTAACATTATGTTGTATGTGTGTCGATACATCATATATCCTTACAGTTAATATTAAATCGATAGCACTCAATTATTTTCTTTTATATAAATAAACCTTACTCCTTTGAATTTTTTTCTATTAATAATATAACATGTACTTAATAGTTAATTAGAAATAAATCTGTGCGCCATCGTTCTTAAGAAACTAGCTCATAACAAAGCGTACATGACGTTTCCTTGTACCTAGTATCTTCGAGACGACATTTACGCGTAGGAATGATTAAAAATACGGCTCTAGAAATAGGCTATGTGAGAATTTACACAGATGGCATGCCATACAATTTCGTATAACATTCGATCCGTACCTCCACGGGATAGACAAACAGTTCCGCTAGCGCGCGCACAACGCCACCTAACACTATGTTCCGCCCCAAGATGGCAGTCACGCGAAGCGACGTATGGGGCTGAACAGAGAGCAAATGGAGGCGATGAATCGCGTGTCGCTAGGGAGGGACGAGGGGCCGCAGAGGCCGACGCAGCTGAGCCTGGCCCCCTCGCCCCCCACCTCGGCCGGCTCGCCGTCGCCCACGCCAAGCACGCCCGCCGACTCAGGTCCCTACACACTTCGAGCCCCCCCTTGCGCTTCGTGCCCACTGCCCGATGCATGATAACGCTTTTAACTTCTTGACTTTCTGACAAATTGGAGATCTAAAAATATTAGATGAAAATAGTGGTGTACGAGAAACGAATGAGTTTCATCTATATATTGCTATTGTTTCGCATCTCATTAAGCTACGTAATTTCTTCCTTCTTTATAAAATACTTATAATAATACGCCACATTATTACTCTGTTTTTCTTAACTTGATGTTTATTCTTTTAATCTTCTTCACATTTCATACTTGCATGATACTCCCGCGCGAGAGGGGGGGTTGTCTCTAACATTAACGCAGCGGCCACTAACTGAATGCGATGCTTCTCGGTGTGCTACTAACGCAAACTAACTCCGTGCATCGGTGTCTTAATCAATGTGTCTGATAGAACGATTACAGTAGTATTCTCTGTTCAGGTTTTGCTGATGATCTCGTCACGAGACGACAAAAGAAGGATGCACAATTAGGAGGTTGGTAATCACACTGTCACACTAATATTATAAATGTGAAAGTTTTTTTGCTTCGATGTTTGTCTGTCAATCACTCTGAAACAACTGAACGGATTTGATGAAATTTGGTATAGAGATGGGGTATGAGCTGACCTGGGTGATAGGATACTTTTTATCCCGATTAAATGCTTCCTTGGAATAAAACAGGAAACTCGATATCCGGGCGGAGCCGCGACGAGCGTCTAGTGTTTTATAAATTTGTGCAGTGTTCTAAAAAAATTCAACTATGCTATTGTAATTTTAGAAATCTATTTGCTTACATGGAAATTATTGTTATATTAATTTCGTGAACTTATCGTAGAAGAAGAACGCGCTATGCGAAGAGTCTCCTACTTAAAAGCGACTTGGGGTGATCGGTTGCACTTAGACAGCGATGTGGAGCCAGAAATCGACCACCATGCCTTGCGAAGGTATGATCTAACAATCCATGAAGTTTCAATTACTTACTTGGTAAATGGTCAATAACTACAGCTGCCATTACAATCTTATCCTGGGATATATGTGATGTATTATTTTCACATAATGGTATTTGTGGTTATTGTTAAGAAAATATGGTAACTACAATTTTGGGAGTGATTTTATTGAATATAAACTATATAAATATTTAATATGTCATATTAAACGCAATTAAATAAATGTCCTAAATTAAGCATATTCAGCAAAATTGTCAATTAAAAACTAAATAATTTTTATTTTAATATAGACAATGACTTATTTTATCCGAGTTACCACAGTAACAATTTCAAAAAAAATAAAATCACTGTTTCAAATGTATTACCTGCTGATATTACATTTTTGTCCCTTTCATATCCTTTGTAGTTCTATTGTAGTTAATTTTCAGTTAAATTTTCCGTTTAAAAGTTAACACGACTAGAACCCAGTAGTTGTGACGCACCCTGATCATAGGAGATACGCAAACAGTAGATAGACATAATCATGAATCCTTTCATGTTTAGCGGTAAATAACTGTTTTTTTTTTTTATTGTAATAACTGTCAGGATATATGTTGGGTTTATCATTTGTACAAAAACGCAGTGCTTACCGCAAGTGGCGCCCCCCACGATTTGCAGACGACATAACTCCGCTGCTGCGGATATTCGACCCGCACGCGACCTCCCCCACTCGGTACGTCGCATGACGTCGCGGTTACGCAACATGCCGTTAGATGGCGCTTTTACAAATGTGTGTTTTCTGTCAATAGATGGCGCTGCAATCAAAATCAATGTTTTGCGACAAAATTGAGCTTTCATAGATTCGTTAATTCGAACTAACTTGAAACCATCAAGCATTCTCAATTGATATATCGCCTCTGCTTTCGTCATTGGATAGTCCGTTCATATTGTACATATTATCAGATCGACGCATAGCTCGTTATATGTAGGCCGCAAAGGAATGCCATTGAATCTTCGTGTGCATGACAATCCCAAAATACATTGCATGTTGAATTTTAGTTGTTTGCTAAATAAACGTTCGGTGTTGTAAAGGCATGCTGTTTTGGTTTTGTGGATATTCTTTTACAATGAATCTTTAAAAGATTACGCATTTGTCAATACCTCATCATCTGAAGGCTGTATTATATTTATTGGTGTGTCGATATTTCTACAACCAATCGAATAAATTTTGTTATAATTTTGTGTAAAGTGTATGCATAATTGTATTTTGTTTTTGTCAGTAAGTTATATTAATTTGCATTAATATTAACAGTTCAGATAAGAAAAACCAAGAGGCACCGGATAACGTAGAGGCCATTGAAGGTGATGTACAAGGCAACGTGCAAATAAAGATGGTGGTCAGTAATGGAAAGGTACGCTTGTCAAAAAAAATGTGTTTTAATATATTACTCATATTTTGTGGTCAATTATTAAAGAGAATAAACTGTGTTGTTGTCAATAACGGATGGCATGATTATAACACGAATAGTGTGATAATTTATTTGAAATTTAATATAAATAAATCTATACTTATACTATGAAGCTGAGGAGTTTGTTTGTTTGTTTGAACGCACTTATTTATCCTCAGGAACTACTAGTTCGATTTGAAAAATTCTTTCAGTGTTAGATAGCCCATTTATTGAGGAAGGCTATATTTGTATCACGGGCGAAGCCGGGGCGGACTGCTAGTTAAATATATATGAGGTACTTTAAACTAACGAGAGATTCAATTTGCACAATAACTACAAAAAAAAAAACTGCAAAATGCAATTGTATGTCGGTAATAGAAAATAAATTGAATTTGTTTGTCAGCGTGCCAGCGACAGATCGTGGAAGCAGGTGTGGGCGGTGCTGCACGGCACCAAGCTGTACCTGTACCGGCACAACCCCACTCAGGTGAGTTTGTACGATTAGAGATGAGTGTATGGAAAGTGACGATGAGCAGAAAGCGCGGGAAAATGTGTTTTTTTGGTGTTTTTTTTTTACGTGATATCAAAGAGTTTAGTTAAATGTAATAGTTTAAAGCACAAGTAAGTCGTTATAGTTGAATTAAAATGATATCTGCGTACAATGCAAAAATTTATAATTCTTAAATATAGGGATAGTGAAAGTGTCTTTTAATTGAAACTTAAAATCAGTTTTTTTGTAGTTTGGAATTTGATTTTTCATAAGTGGTGTTAAATATAAATTTTGACGTTAGGATTTTTTTTAATTGTGTTAACGAAATATTCATGTTTTACATATATCTAGAATTCCTCTTAAAGTGATTGACAAAAAAAAATTACCGCATTGTCTCGTCATGTGATATCTAAACCTCAATAGTATAAAGTATAGCCAATGTAGGTACATATATAAAACGTGAGCAAACTTCCTTCGAACTATGTACATACATATTATGTACACAAGGCACTATGGACAAATATTTTTCGCAAAGGTATTAATGGAATATTGTTTTGCGGAATTTTTCGGCGCCTTTGTTTATACGCTTTGGTTTCGAAACCGTATTAAATAGGTTATGGGAACGATACGGATTTTATGGAATTATTGAGTTAATGTTTTCATGGAAAATATTGATTTATGTAAAGTAATGGTGTGATTTGTTAATTTTCTAAGGGCGTACATAATTTTTAATATTTTGTCGTCTGACGAAATTAATTGAAATGGTTAATGGTTAATGGTTAATTTTTACGATAACAATAAGAGTAACGCTTGGGTTAAAGATATTTCCGCAGTGTCAAATGTCTATTTTTTTCCGAAAATCAAAATATACGATAAGTAAATTCCCTATTAATATAAGCATAAAAAATCTTAAATAAAAATCGATTAACTTTTGTATGTATCCAATAACACCTTAAACCATCTTATTTCGTGAATCGATTATTTTCGTTCACGGCACAAGAAATATCCATAAAATCTCTTAACGTTTATATCATCACTTATTAGGAAACCGAATATGTTTTTCTCGCTTTCAAGCGTAAATAAATTAAATCCTTACGAACTCGATTGGCTATTTTACCGAATCTGTGAATTTTATTATGCGAAATTTGCATATGATTCACTCAACCTCTTCGGATATCCGACCGAATGGAGTTACATTAAATCGCATGTGAATTTATTCACATTAATTGCGTTTAATTTAACACGTGCTGTGTTCCGGTTTTTTGTCGATGTGTTTATTGAATTAAGAAGCGTGTTTTATACAACGTATGTGTATTCCTGTTGACCGTTAAATTGTAGGTTATTGAAATCCTTTATGGAAATAAAAATTTAAGAGATATATTAAAAAGTTCAGTCCGTACTTATAATTAAAACGATACAAGGGGACAAAAAGATGAAAAATATTAATTTTACCTATAGATATGCATACGTTATATAGAGAGTCGTTCGAAAACATCTAAACAACTAAAAATTTTCTTCATGTGATGATATTAGAACAAAAGATTTGAACACTACGAATTGATATTCCCCACTCGTTCTCGCTATCCTCGTTATCACATAAATAATTAAACATATCGTGCACACCATATTTACTACCGTCACCTGCCTTAACTGCGTCTGGTCAACTTTTGGTCGCCATATGCTACGTACTTCGTGTCTTGTTCTCTATCGGTTCGACCGTTGAATTCTTAATATAAATTAATTAAGATATAAGATAACAAACTGTCGGTACTGTATGAGGATCTGATGTCCTTGAATGTGTGTGACCGTATGGAGGTTTAAGCCGTTTGAGGTATGCACCTACGAATTTAGATATGTTCTTTTGAATTCAGCTGAAAACGTTATAATGTAAATTAAACACTCATTTTTCAAGAACTACAACAGTAATAGGTGAAGTAACGACGTCGTTAACAAATATTTATACTCAATACAGACGTAATAAGCTCATGCCTTATATTTATTAATTATATAATTATAATTTGAAATATATTCTTATAAATATATACTCTGTCTCAATTGATTGACTGAAGAAGGAACGATGTAAGATTTTAACGAATATTAAACTATCTGTAAAACAATAAAAAACCTATAAATAAACATCGAGTATACATGTCATAATACGTACATATATCCAAATTCCATATGTCATTCACTCGTTAGCCGGCAAGCGATAAATCCCGCGGTGATTTATTTTCACGCGTGTGACCTTTCCCCCAAATTGTTATATGTCAATGCCTATACAGTATACACTATCTAGGTACTCTGTATCTAGTTATGACGTAAGCACGCTTTTGGGCGCGAACTATACACTGATATGAGATTCATTGCCGTGATTAACACTTATACACACACGAGTTGGTAAAAGCTTTGTCATAGAACTATACTTGTATATTGCATGAAAGGATGCTTTATTCCATATCAAGGTTGATTAAAAAAAAATTTAATCTGGATTCACAATCGCCTATTATAAAGTCGTCAAAAATGCCCGAGCGGCGTTCATTTTGATATTGTTTAAAGGATATTGTAGATAAAAAACTCCGCTTAATAAACGCGTAGGCAGAGTTTAGCTTCGGACAATATTTGAGAGAGATGATGAGCCACCTGTGCTGTTTATTGTACATGAAGAATTTTTCAATAATATTGGCTGATTAATAAATTTTAAAGTAAGAGCGCACGTTCATGGGTGACCCATTTTTGTTCTTATTAAATATACTTTTACCTATAACTTTCTATTTTCTAATACTAAAGGGGCAACTGTAATTAATCGCAACTATCAGGCATCCAAATAATTAAGACGTCAACATACAGTTCGAAGTGATGTTTCAATATACAAGATATAAATAATTTATGACTTACCACAAGAGCCATAAAGATCAAATTCGATAAATCATATTTATGACGGAGGAAGACGTCGCAGTATAGAATTAGGAGTTCCCAGAAAACAGTAATTGCATTCAGGCGTTTATTAGTGTTCGAAGTAATGGTTCGGGGATTCCTTTCTTACTCTGTGTCGTCATCCTTGAATGTTTATTACATTTGATCTAAAATTGTATGCGGGAAATAGTTGCAAAATTCGCTTTGATTATCTATCTTTTTTATTGTATAAACAATAAAAAATCGTACTTCCTACTTCCGTACACGCTTAAGCTTATATAACAATTTATGTATTTAATTAAACGTCACGTTTACCTGCATGTTGATATAAAATAAATACGATTTAACTCAAAACGCATATTTTCTCGCACAAACGAGACGCAATATGAATATTAATTAAAACGTCAAAGGCGTGAAACAACTTTTCATGGATCTCGTTTGCCGACCACTATTTGCTAACGAGGCGTATTCTTCTCGTTGGCTTTAGAGTTATAATAAGTCCCAATATAATTTATGATAACTTAATATACCAGGATAAATTAACAAAATGATTGCTTGGTAAGATAATTTCAATATCGAAAGGATTGAATAAGTTGTATGAAGTCCCGAATCTCCAATACTTTTTTTAATTAAAACTTGTATCCGATATTTTTAACTCTTCTTATATCCCTACTACAATTAAACAATGAGTGAAGATATCTTCGATGTTGATATATGTTTTTATGCCCTTGATTTGAAGGAATCGGATAACTATTTCGATTAATATCGGATAAAAATTTCATGTAAACACAATATTTATAACACCCATTTATATATATATCTCTCGCAATATCCCGTTAAAACTGAGCCATATACCAAAAAGAGCGGGGAAAAAAATGAGTATGGAGTATTTTAAAATAATTGCGTTTGTGGCTGTTGAGTTCTAAGTCCTACTAAAACAATTTGTCACAACAATGTTGGACAGTTTCATAGATTAATACAAAGCTAACTGCTCTGATAAAGTATATTTAGTTGTCAATCCAGTTCCGATTACTAAAATCTAATTAATGCATTATTTCAGTGAAATATCTACAATCGAATGTTATTTAGATCAAACGATTGGTTATTTACATAATAGACTTGTTAAAATAATAAATTTATTCCTACGTACATTGGTACACTGAATATATGGGATATGATAATTATAAAACAATTATTTGAAATAAATAAAAATAAAATATTTTTGTCCAATTTCTTATTATATATTATAAAGTTTCTATGAATATAGAGATGTATGTCTCTTACTCTTTCACGCAAAACAGGTCATACGTTCTGTATAAAGTTTGGTATAGGGTTTATAGTCTGGATACTCTCAAGACCAAATTTTTATTCGGGCAGCACACGTGTGAAGCCGCAGGTTGAAGCTAGTAATAATGTTATAAGAAATGCAGCGAATATGCCGTTTTTTATGAATAACCCTTCCTCGCATACATTTATTAGTCTTCTGTTAGTTAACCAATCTTGAATATTCGTTACCGGTATATCAAACATAAGGCATAAATGATTTTTAGATATTTGAAGGCATTTTAAGTTGACCTTGCAAAGAAACTCCCTATCCCCTATCCTTATATGTATTTAACATACAAACAGCTCATTTGGACGTTACCTTTCAATGATACTATCTAACCAACACAACACAAAATGTAGACTGGGAAATTATATAACACACTCTAATATATTAAAATATTCGAAAAAAGTCTTCATAAATAATATTTTACCGGGTTATCTTGATTCATTGTTAAATGTTACGAGATAATGTAAGCAAGATTCATGTCGGATGTTAAAAATATATATTATTACCTTGCCTCAGTGGGTTAATATGTTTTTAAGTGTTTAATATACTTTTAATTGCATTAACACGGTTCCATAATAAGAATAAAAGGGTCACAATTAGAATACTAAATATTCAAGACTAAAATCCTTATAATCTATCGATCGTCTTCTCTCGTCATGTAATGATCGAATTTTGTTCTACAAAGTAATTAGGTTGGTACATATCGTGAAACCTCCTTGGATAAAGTGCCATAGCATTAAAAAAAATAATTCAAAATCCGCCTCCTTTAGTTGCCATGTTAGAGGTGAATGTGAGATTCACATTCAAATTTTATACACTATAAAAAAAGACTAAAGTAAATATTGGAGTTATAACACCTACTTTTCACCTTGACTCGCCTTAACGATAAATTATTTAAATGATCCCAGCATTCTAAACCTACGATAAGATTTATTGTTAAAATCATTTTAAGGAACTGCTAATTTATACTGATTATCATAACGAGTTTGTAATTAAAAATTTCGTTACGAATAGAAACTCTGACATTGCATTTTTTATATATTATTTCAATGAACAAAGGAATTAATAAAAATTAATACAATGGTCGTTCTCGTAATGCATTACTATTGTAAATACAATTACATAAAATTTGTTTGCTTGCATGAGATAATATCAAACAATATTGAACCTCTTCCTATATGTTATGTCACTTAAATTCTCAGAAACAGGTTGAATTAATATGGGACCACACGGGAGGCACCAGCTATCAAATTAAAAAAGAATCATCAAAATCGGTTCACGCAGTAAAGTTTTATAAGATAACAGATACAAAAATAGGATCGAATTGTGAACCCTTTTCGTTTTTTGGAGTCAGTTAAAACAAGTTTGATCGCGTGTAACAGTATAAACTACAAAAACTTCAAGACGAATTCACAAAGGCCTTTTTTTAAGTCGGTCCAAAATAAAAACAAACAGATGGCTTACTACAGTTATATAGCGAATATAAAGTGTGGCATGTTCACAAACCACAATAAACAATTCATGTAACAAATAGACACAGAATGCGCACGCGCATCGAATTACATACAGATGCCTTGATAAACCCACTCTGTACCTTGGCGAGATATATCTAAAATCTGATATAATGTGCGCAAAAGATAATTTGATGTGGAAGTTTGAATTAACAAATACCTTTTTTATTCCTACTAATATAATAAAAGTGAACGTTCTCACTGTCGGTCTGTCTCTTCTTCATGTTCTAACCACTGAACCGTTTTGGATGAAATTCGGTACAGTAATAGTCTGAGATCCGAGAGAGGACATAGAAAATCCCACGGGTACGGGAACTATGCGCTGATAATCCCGGGACTTTATACCCTTTACATAGACGCATGCGAAGCCGCGCGTGAAAGCTTAGTTTTAATGTGGGAGTCGAGCACGCTTCGGCACGAATTGGGCCGGCTCGCACCGGGGAGTTACCACACCCCCACAGAAAACCGGCGTGAAATAATAGCATGCTATTGTGTTGCCATACGGTGAGTGGGGGAGCCAGAGGCCTATATCCTTTTCCTTATCCTTCCCAATCCTTTACTTTATTCCTCTCATCAATCCTTTCTTAATCCTTTCCCGATTTAAGGTCGGCAAACCATTTTTAGAGGTCGTAAGGTCTGGAATTGGCCTTATGCCTCTACAAATGTTCATGGGCGGTGGTAGCGCTTACCATCAGGCGACCAACCAGCTACATTGCCGACTATGAAATAAAAAAAAAAATATTTTGGCGTCAGAGTGCTTACCTACGACCCCGTGCTATGACGCCAAATTGTGTTGTACAACATGTGTTGTACAATTGATTATTAACGCGCGTCAGACAACTAACCCGATGCCGCGTTATGACGCCGAATTGCGTTGTACGTCACGCTTTGTCAGCATAACGCATTTAGTTTTTAGTTTTATAGCATTGAAATGCTTTATAAATGAGAAATTTTGAAAGAATAGAAAAAAATTGATCACGAGGCAGGATTCGAACCTGCGTTTCTTGCCTAACCGTAGCAACGTCTAGCTTAGCTAGGATGGCCGAGAGCATCCGTGATCCCGCCACACCGCAAAAATTTCTCAGCATAATGCATTCTTAGCTTAATGTGTTCTTTTATTAGATGTACCTATAACTGAAGTGATGTTGTGTTTGAAACAATCAACGCCTCTGAAAATCGGAAGTGTATCGGGTACATTCCGTAATGTACATATGTTCTCAATACATATCCGATTTGCGTCTTGAAAATTTATGAAGAAAAGCAAAAAGCAATTAAATTCAAGTATATTTATATGATTGAAGCTTATTGTTGAATTTCGCGATTTCCTGTCCTATTTTTTTGGCTTATTCTTCAGAGATTATCAGAATGCTTTTGTAAATTGCATATTAAATGTACATCACTTTAAAATTTTGCAAATTGAGATTATTGACACATTATTTCAATGTATAATATGAAAACCGCATAGAGGGCATACATAATTATTAAATAAAGAGTCCAAAAAAGAAGTAAAAAAGTATTTGTTTTATCCATTTCCTTATAGAACGCATAATTATAAATCTCTGCCACTCTATAGTTGAGTGTACTGTAATTAACATATAAAAGACCCCCAGAAGGTTCTCGAACGTGCTCCCACAAGATACAGAGTAATTACACCGTAGACATCCCCATGTCTAGCTCGCAGGGCTGCACAATTATCCACCGAGGCGCACGCACAATGATCATTGTTAGATGCAAACATGACTGCGGATATGTGCCTAGTTGTATTATGTATTTTGTAAAGGCTAGAATACATGGAGGATGCTGTAGAAGCAAAATGCTGCTAAGATATGACTTAATATATAAATATGCTTCGCTCGTGGTACATATATAGCCTATAGCCTTCCTCAATAAATGGCCTATCTAACGCTGAAAGAAATTTTCAAATCGGACCTGTAGTTCCTGAGATAAGTGCGTTCAAACATACAAACTCTTCAGCTGTAAAATATTAGTATAGACTATCAATCACGATTAGGATTAGACTAAAGGATCAATGATAATCAACGAAATTAAATAAGTTGAGGGTTCTTCTGAAACAAATTCCTTCTATCAATCGTTTATTTATTTATCCTTTTGTGGCATAGCAAGTAAAGGACTCTGCAGAAAAACAACCCTGACAGATAACTCCGAACAAGAAATTATCATAGAAATTTGCACGTGCACAACTTCAATTCAACTTTAAATCGATTTGAGAACACATTATAAAAGCATTAGCTGATCAAACAGACATCAATTGTTCTCTTTAAGGACTCTCGCACGTTCCATTCTGAATGGACCTCCTTTTCTCACTCGGAACATTAGAGAGGGACGGAGGAGCCACGTGCACGTCAACACTCCAATGCCGAGTCAGGTGCAAATACACAGACGACCTTTTGAAATCTTTGTTGCATTATTATGATATACGCAATCATTATTTCCTATACGCCCGAAATAAACGCATGCGTTTTAATGACGCCGAACGATTAAAATAGCTTTGAACAATACAGATATATTTAGATGCTCTGGAGATATGAAGTTATCAATACCAGGAAATTCTAATGGTACCTTCCTATAAATATTATGTAAGACATTAATTGTGAATAACATTATTACCAGATATAACGAATTATATGTAATGAATATTTATGGATAATAGCGTTTCCTTTTAATTTTCACTCATGTGAATGTGAGTATGAATAAAACAAGGGTATAAAAAATTCTAATTTCAAAAACGTTCCAACCTTCCAACGAAATTCAATCAGAACATATCAAATACCGGTGAAATGAGTTCGCTTTTTGTAGGCACGATGATTGAACCGGGTCTTTCACCTTCTAGGGAAGAAGAGGTTCGCACAAATTATTAGAAAACCATCATATCTCAAACGCGAGATAGGTCGACGAACTTTAATGAAATGTCTTCGAAAATGTCAGGTAAATGTAGAAGTATTTGAAGGTAATAAGAAAATGCTTAGTATGAAAAACCGAATTGTATCCGTACCCTGCCTTTCGCTTTGTGTCGTATTACTAATTTATAGGACGCCTCTAGACGTTGTGAGTACAACAGCTACTACCAAGTCTCGCCTTCCTGTTAAACAAAAAAGCTTTCTAAATATTTAAAGACGCTTCCTATACGATTCATCTCCAGTGGCCGACACCATAAAAGGCTGCAGAGACGAATAACGACGTAGGGCAAAAAGTTGCAAAATTCATTGACGTAAATTACTCGAACGAACGGAGTTACTTAATTATCAACTCTGATAAATTGCTTTATTTATTTTAACATGCGAGTGGCGTATGTTTCAACTCGCCGCCCGCACTTCCTACCGGTGGTAATTATTAAGATAAACAATAATCACTTCCTTCGTGTGGAAGACGATGAGGCATCGGCGGCGATCGATTAAAACCCTGTCAGATGACGGTCTCAATTAAATAGGCTGTGTCTCGGTTGGTAGTTTAAGTTATTTTATGTTTTAAAGTGACGAGTTTTATATGACAAAAAATTAAGGAAATAAATAATTTATAAAATTAATATCTAATATGCTATTTTGATCTACCATATTGCACAAATAGGAAAAGTCATAAATTACTGCGCAGGATTAGTGCCTAACCTTGCGTTTCTTACTATTCATATTTAATTATAAACTTCGCAGAAGCTCTTTTCGTACTGTTATCAAACATTCACAATAAAGATCAATTTACTGCAGCCACATAAAATTACGAAAAGAAAAAAAATACCGATGAAAACGCCTTATTATTATGATTCGAGTGATATACGTAAGTATCGTCGTGTGTGGTTGTCCTTTTAAGGCTCAGAGCGTCTCCCGATAAAAGTACAAAAAGTAAAAATACAAATTATTGACACATCGTCCATCTACAGTAACAAGTTTCGAATGGCGGCAATTTCGTTTATAATTCCTTGACGAAATTGCGGTGAATATTCAAAAGATAATCGTCACTGTTACCGGTTTTTTTCGGATCGCTTGCGGTTGAATTTCCTCCACGTTTTACGGACTTAGTCATCGTTTTTCATTCGTCTATCAAAAGCTGAGCGATCATAAAATATGAATAACGCTATCGGGTTATTGGGTTTAGTGTAATGCGCACTGAATTAGGCTTTGGGACCAATGCGATTAATATGTTAATATATCGCTAATGTTATAGTGATGTGTCTTAATAAACAAGACTTACGCTCGGTTTCACAGCTTCGGGATTCTACTGAGCTTACCTATCCGTCAGTTGAAATTACATATAATGTACGAAAAATTACTTCATAAAGTGTAATAGGCAAACAGGCCCTAGAAAGATAAATTCGTTTTAAATTATGGTATTTAGAACTAATTGAAGTAGCTCGATAAAACGATATTCGATAAAAAATATGAAATAAAATAAACGACTAACAGTTTAGCGAATTGAAAGGAGCTTAACAAGGCGATTTAAACTTTGACCATCAATTGTGGAGTCCTTGGGTCTGCTCTTGTTGGGAATTGGGTCAATGCCGTTAGTCAGGATCAGGCCGGATTGAGGTGACGGAAAAGCTTCCGATGTGTATGAAACGCACAATTAAAGGGATTATTTGTAATAACATAGATACAGAATATGGATTCACAATTATAAGCAATGTTTTGCCAATGCATTTACATATCGCTTGAGATGCTTACTACAAATTCGAAATAAAATTAAGGGATTTGAACAAAAAAGCGTTTGAGTGGTTAGCACATAATTATCCTAGAATTACAATTACACTCAGCTATTTCAATAGACATTATAAATTTGAAATATGTACATAAAAAGAATTTACAACTGAGTGTGACTTTTGAAGTTTGATTTAAATATGAGTTTAAAATGACATTAACTCATAGCTATTTAACTTCGTCTATTCAAAATTTATTCTACATTATCATCTACAAGTTTCCAGAAATAGATTTCATAGAATTTGTATTAGAATGTCTCAATTAAGAAAAACACGTATTATCAACTAATCGAGTTGTATTGAATTAAGATTATATTAAATTCGCCCTCGATCTGGACAGTGCGCGATAAGACTAGCTGAGCTACATTTTCTTAATCGTCAGCTGTCATTAAAGAATTAGTGACACTTGAGAAAAACCACTTTATTGCGTGTTGTTTTGAATCTTTAAACATAGTATTTTCTTTTGTTTCGTTTTTACAAGCAGCTTTTAGCAGCGAGCGTGGTCATGGGGAGACTAGATTATCAATACAATGTAATCGAGTGTGAAATTTATTAAAAAGTCTTTAATTTCTAAATCTGTAAACATCTCCTATGACTATTTGTATTTTGACGCGAGCATTTTATGTTATCGCGTGACAGTATAATTTCATATCCCATTTCGCTTGCATCAAGATGTGTGTTCTTGAAAAATTTAATCTTTACACCTGAACTTCATCAAAATCGGTTTACGCGTGAAACAGTAACAAACGCAGCAGGCTACACAGAGTTATTCAGATATATTATTCAGGTGCATCATAATTGATTCATCCTATGGTGTATATTCATTTACAATTGTGGCGCATCAGGTTAATTAAAGACGGATTATAGTTCCTAGTGACGCACAGAGTGAGCAATTAACTCGGTGGTAATTGTTTACGCGATTCATTGTTATATCTCTTAACTCTGAACTAATAGGTAATAGCATAATACAGTTTTATCTGTTTTGTCGGAAGGTGATTTTTATGTTTTTGTGTGGTAAATTGTTATGTTGTCTTGTTTCAATCGTGTCGTTAAGTATAAATTGGTATTTTATTTTTTAATTTTAAGTCATTGAAATGCTTTATAAATGAGAAATTTTGAAAGAATAGAAAAAATTGAATCTCGCTTCGTGATCAATTTTTTTTCTATTTCAAATTTTCTCATGTATAAATGGGTACTTCGTCTTAATATAAATTAAAAATTGTGTAGTTTAATTGATCTTCAACAACTTACAATTATTTATGTATAAATATTCTATTAAATGAATGGATTCGATAGATAACACTGTATAAATTGATTACACTTAAATACTTTTATTCGACTCGAATATATTTCGACTCGAATATATTTCGACTCGAATATAGTAAAAATAATTTGTACAAATGTTGACGGAAAATATGATAAGGAAATTTATTCATCTTTTATTCAGAAAGCATTTTTACTATTAAGTGCGTACAGAAAAATGTATGATAGGAATATTTGGCAACGGTCAGTGGTTTTAACATACCTAAAAGCATTTGCAGTTCATTGGGGAACAGGAAAATACAATTCACATTTCTTAGAGCATTTTATATATAGAAATTATATATTTAATTTTCACGCTAATATAAAAATCGTATGTTTTCCTCATCAATAAACGTATATACTAACCAGTGTAGGTACCCAGAATTTGTATCGAATATGAAAGGAAAATTTAGAAAGACTGTCCATGAGGCATTCAAAGTCTTCAGCTACATAACAAAGACATGTATGCTACTCTTTCGGCAGTCCATTTCGTTTTTATACATTCCCCCAAGCGTCAGGTTCAAGGCGCGTAAAGAGGTCAGTAAATCACACCTCAGGCTCCGTCCCACTTCGCAGAACATTAGCGGGTGTGACACAGTGCGAAACAGATCAGTTCCGAGCATCGAACGGCAAGTGGAGCACATTCCGAGCCGGCATCGCTTCCTCCCTTTTAATTTCTGCGGGAACAACACATCTCTGCGTCATGACCCACATACGGGTCGGGTTTCTTGAAATTTTGTAACTGATTATTCAATTTCGCTAACCATTTATCACGCCGTGTTATATCGTCTGGAGGCGGTGTTATAGGATAGTTAATTGGAGCTTAAGCGGCGCGACCCGTCTCTGTCAACCTATTTTTTATGAATTTAAATATATTCTGTTACATGAATTTTTTTAGATTCAGAGAAATTATTAAAATTTAGAAAGGAATACGTAGTATATGCTTTTCTGGTGCAACTTATTTGTATAATTTATAAGGTTAAACATGTCTTTCTCTCAAAAATGAATATTTTTAGTAAAATATATAAAAGTTTTGTAGAAACAAATCGAAAGGACTGTTTAGAGAACGTGATTGCACAGACGTCACGTGCATTGAAAACGTGTTATCAACGTGGATAAATTTTCTTTTCAACTTTAAGAATTTTATTTGAAATACTGTTTTCAGTGCAACTGTACTTATAATAATAAATATGATTTTCTTCGAATTTGTTTATTGTTTTGTTAATGATAGTCATAAACGTTTTCTATGTATATATTTTAGTACTACTTAAAATATGAATGCGAATACTTGAGAACATCTCAGCATCTTTATAACTCAATCGCGTACAAACTTGACCTATCTCTCTTACGTTTGTTTGTGATATCGCTTATAGCTCAAAATATTTCAGAATACATTCAATACTTTATGTCCTTAATAAATAAGTACATAAAACAGTTATATCCCTCGAAGAGGAAACTGTGATGCCTCTGTAGAGTACAGCCATTTGTAAATATCAACCCATCAATGCCCTAAATAATAGTATACATATAAAAAAGTTATTAAGAAATATATCAAAATATTCTAAAGTACCAATATAATCTACATAGAAAATTGAATAATCGCCGCATGAACCCCGGCCTTTTTAAATCGAGGTTACCGAAATCCATCCCTCGTTAAGTCTTTTCATCCAACGCGATCATTTAAATGTCAGCTTTTTATGCCATCCCCGTTATATTGCGGACTTTAACCCGCCATCAGGACCTGACCTGACCCTAATTCTAGGTTTCAATCAATGCTTAACACTCTCTCCTAACTCCCACATTGAATCGGATTCATTTGTTGTAGCTGTCTATATCATTATTATTGAGTTTTAGATCTTCATCTTTATGTGGTACATCTTTTTTGGTTTTCAAATAATTTTTACTACTCTAAGAAAATGATCTTTTGTAAAATAATCTCGTTTATGATATGATCTCGGTTGAAAACGGCCGATAGCTAGTGAATCATAATATTTATACACTTGACTCTAAATATATTTTTTTTAGTTATTTAACAAAAGAAACAATGTAAAAATTCATGTAAGTAGTGGTTTGTCGACTCTATTCATTAATAAAGTACCTACGAAAGTTATCGTAGGTAATGTTAGGTCTATAATGTACACTACCTGAGCACAAAAAACGTGTTTAATCACGTTTCTTCCGCACGTGATGCACCCTACACGCTTGAGTTTTTTTATAGATATTATCGGGACTTAACGCCTAGAAGTATAGAAAATATATACATATATAAAATATATAGATATATAAAATCGATTAAATTAAAACAATAAGGAATGAATGTAATTTTAATTATGTATCCGAAAGTTTGTAAGAATGAATGGACGTTTGTTACTCTTTCACGCGAAAAAAATAATATCTGAATAAGATTAGGTACAGAGATAAATTATAGTCTAGATTAGCACATATGCTGCTTTTTATCAAGGTACCAGGTAAAATACGAGACAAGTTATTATACCTATGCTTTTAATTCTTTCAATGAAAACTGTCAATAAAAATTGGTGCGTACAGATGGAACACTTAAGTGGTTTCCTACAAATTTAGATTAAATTTGACTCAAATATAAAAATACATCAGAATTAAAAGAAATTATAAAACATCTTTTATGAATTTTTTTATTAAATAAGCCTGGTTATTATTAGAATATTCGCATTTGAAAATAGAACATTGTTTGGCGAAGTGTGAGCGTGTCACGTAATATTTTTCTTCACTCACTATCCAGAGCGTTTCCGTGTTAATATGGATTTCTGGCAAGTGTGTGATTTTACATACTATTTGTTGAAAAAATATCTTATTAAAAATAAAAACTTTTTATACAGTTATCGCGTAAATGAATTGTTTTACCGTTATTTCGATGTAATTTAGTATTCTAATTTTTTGTCAGGGAATGGTTGACGAGTCTCGGGGTTTTCTCTGTATGACTCCAATTCCCAAAAAAAATCATTCAAAACTGTTCAGTAGTTTAGGAGTGAACAAGAGACAGACGTTGTTTATAATATTATTAGGGTTTTACATTTGAGATTCTGTATTTGAATTTGGCTTCTAATTTTCGATTTGAAATTATTGATATGCATACTATTTTTCTTATTCATCAAGCCTTAAAGCTAATATTCGAATATATGTAACCCTTTCAAACGATCCCCTATTGTTGAACACTCGTTAGTACTGATGCGCTCGTCCAAAAATACACGACTCTTTGTTAAATCCGCTTTGTATTGTTTACTTTGATGTATTGTTTTCACCGTAACACTTGACCCGAATTCAAGCTCATATTTGAACCACCGAATGAGTTTCCACTCTTTCTATTTGACGAAACAATTACTCATTTAAAAATCTATAAACATTCGTTCGAAATCATTAAAGTATCTGGTAATAGTATTATGAAACAAAAGCACGAGAAAATTCTTAAAGTTCATCCACAAAATGACCTAAATTTAAAACGAAACGCAACAAAGCAGGGAAGTGATGACGTCAAAATAAATAGCATGTTTTTATTTACGAGATGTAACCCAATTGATTGGACGTTGTTTATCATGTGTACACAGCTTGATATTAATTTGTCTACAGCTGAAGAAGCCGCTTAAATAATAATTTTATTAAGTTCGCAGACGGTACAAGTGACTAGTTTTAATAATGAATGGAAGATATTAAAAATTAATTTTCTATTGTTATCGTTTATGTAGATATAATATTCTTATATTCTAAGTTAAGAAAGAGCCTAAAACATGGAGATCTGACACGTCTCGTCTCTGACGATCTCACAGCGAGAATTGATAAATTAATATTAAAAAAACTACAAATATAGAAGATTGTATATACAATTAGAAACACATGCCGCCTAAAAATCTTCATCAATGACAATAATTATATACAACACGTGTGTTGAGCTTCTGATATTAAACATCTGGATTATTATGTTAACAAACTAGACTAGCATTTGTAATTTTAATGAGTATTATCATAGCGAAACGGGTGACTAAAACTTCTTCCGACACTTAACATTTCTCAGGATTAACTTCCGGGTTACTTGGCCCTGTCTCAATTTTTACTACGACATCTTATGAACCTGCATATTAGTATGATTGTCACACATTCACAACAGTTCATTTTTATTAGGCATTATTTATAAATATCCCGTCATTATGCAAAGAGGCCAGACGTTTCAATGCCGCGGTTTAATTAGCAAAGTGGCCGTAAATTTATCTAGCTAAAGATAGCATTTTGTTAGCTTAGTGCGAAAGCTTTCCATGTGCTCGCTCCGATGTTTTGTAGATTGTTGT
Source organism: Zerene cesonia (assembly GCF_012273895.1). Lineage (NCBI taxonomy): Eukaryota > Metazoa > Arthropoda > Insecta > Lepidoptera > Pieridae > Zerene > Zerene cesonia. The sequence continues at coordinate 8,406,857 of NC_052121.1, read as the reverse complement.
TGGCCATTTATTGTATGTTTGGTCTATAATGTTTATTTCCTACCCTAACATTACACATGTAATGTAAAGAGTCCTGTATGGATCTTCACTTTACGAAAATTGCAAATGCGAATAAAGTAAGGAAATTGAATCGACAGATCTCGCTCAAATACAGAGTCGTATCTTCCGCTCGCGGTATGCCTTATACATAGTGGAGAATAAAAATAAATATTTGTCACACCCGGCAATTCGCAAATAGTTTCAACTAAATACTTTTTGTATGAAAATCAATCAAGCCTATTACATTTACTCAACCACCAAAAACAAATTTGAAAACTTATACACATTAGAACATAGGTATACATTTTTGAAATCCCCTATTTTCGCATTCGCCAATCCAAGGTTATTACCAAATGGGATTACAAAGTGACGCGTCTGCTTGTTTTCCTTCCCGTGACATCATACACGTAATAACATGTTACTTTATGGCCAAATCAAAGGCCACGGTATCGACGTGGTTGGAGGGTGAGGCGAATGACGCAATACAAAGACTACAAGCCTAGCTCTGTTACCACGCAACCTTCAGTAACGCTTTTATTTCAAGGCCGCCGCCATGCTTCAGAACAAAAAACATTTTGCCGTCCCCAATATCAAATTGTAAAACATTTACGAGTAATTCTAAAAATCAGTGCGCTGCAATAAAAGCCAGGCCACAATTCGACAGTTATAAATTATAGTGATACTTCAAATTCCGAAATGAAGTAATAATATTTGTAATTTATTACGAAAATAATTGCGGCCATTTGTCGAAACGATTACGCGTCGTTGCGTAAATTTCTCAATACTTTGATCTGAAAAATACGGCTTATTACTAATAAGCGGATAACATTAGCAACAATTTCATATTGAAATAAATGAAAAATTCTATGTTTATAACATTACTGTTAACAATGATAATTTATTCTATTAATTTTCTTTCATTCTATAATAACAATGAAAATTTATTCTATTAATGTATTTAGTTCATCATATTACATCGTTACTAAAATTATTTCATTTATTACAGTCAAAAGATAAAAATCAGAGAATATAATTAAATTGTAAAAAGTATATGAATGTCGGATGAATTTAACTAACCGCTATTTTGTATATAAATGTTATGTATAAATTATTTTGATGTCTCAACAAATACCAAACGCGCTTTTATATTGTCTCCTTCAGATGATGCATTCGCATTGTAACGACCGCATCAAAACAATACTAATGAGATTTCAAGCGAAACATTTCACAATAAATATATAACCTTCCGCACAATAAATTAGAGATAAAGTTCGATGAACTGCCGTAGCGATCGTAGCAAGCCGCGTAGAACAAAGCTTGAGGTGCGTTTAATGTATTACGCTTCGCTGGAGTTATATGACAATTATATCCCCGTTTATACACTTTATGAATTTCCAAGAATGTTTAACATTCGCTCCGGAAAGTTCCTTGTAACTTTAATTTGTTCCATTCAATGTCAGCGTGACAATACAGCTTATTTCGAGTTTATGGAAATTGACTTTTCACATTTTCCTAGACGCGATAGCTATGAAGCTTTCCATATCAGTGATCTTTTATTTAGAATGAGAATTATTTTAATTTTCTTTATTCAAGTACTAATACAACTTTACATCTTCTTGCGAAAATTTTATCATCAACAATAAACATATCTAATATAAATGGAATAAACTGATTCACACGACGCTGTCAACTCATTTGGCGCGCTAAATTACGAGGCGTTTTCTCTCACAGGACTCATGTCTATGTCACAAACCGTTTTAATCCCGCATAAATACTATGCAATGATTTATAAACGCTCCGAGGTATCACTACCGGCAAGTAAACAGCATCATTGTCGTCAAATAACGCTCCCGTCGACTTTTCCCATAAATTATCGCGAGTGACGCTTAACGCGCTTCAGGAGGTATTGTCATCTAAATATAACGTGGGCTGAATGCAACTGCGTATCGTCTTTGTAAGCGATAACCGCTTTGGGATTTGTTGCACCTGATCTGTCCACGAATGTCTGATTTAAGAAGCTAGTTACTTATTTTATTATTCAGTATTGATTTAACAGGAATAACAGGCATATGCCTATAGCAGTGTGATCCGTAATTTAGTTCCATATTTTGAAAGCTTTGTGTATGTGTAAAGCACATACGAGTATCATATAGTGAGCAATAGATGTTACTCTAATTAATTTTCTTCATATAAAAGAAATCAGTTGGGAATCTTCAATTTCCCATCACCATCTACAAAAAATCCTCGGTACCGTATCGCGTTCTATAAATGTCGTCATTTTCAAATGTCAATTCACTGTAAAGGTTGGTTTCAATAGGATTGCGTTCTCGTCCTAATACAATTTCTGTGACGTCTATCCGGGCTTAACTCTGAATTAATGCATTAGAAAATAATTCGATAACGTTTTTTTTTAGAATCATTTAGTATATATGATATTACAGTTTTCAAGCGAATCGTACATATTATAATAAAATTGTATTTTGCTTGAAATAAAATTCATATTTTCTTAATATTCACCTTAAATGTTTATTGACATAAAATGAAGAGCAAACGTCAAATAAAAATTTCACAATAAAGTCTAAAAATCAAAAAGAATTCCAATCAATGTGATATAACGTTTTCGACACTTTGAAGTGATGAAGTAAATCGACGAATTACATTTAATGAGGAAAATCAGTCGCCGAGAAAAAGAGATCAATGACATCATTTTAAGGGTGGTACATTTACAATTCATATAATTATAACATTGTAATAAATTATATTACAAGGGAATGATACATTTGTCACGGACTCTTTCAATTTGCAAATGTCTCTTATACTATATGGGCTTATTTTATTACACGCTTTTTATTACCTTCACCTGTATGTTTGTTTGTATGTTTGTTTGTTTGTTTGTATGTTTGTTTGTTTGTAACTGACTTCTTTGGGCGCGATTTTGACCCACTTTAAACGGCCAGATTTCGTTCAAACTTTGTAGATTTATTGAGGACCGATGACAATACACTAATTTGATAAAATTATTCCAGTTTTCAATTTGCAAAATATGATTTTTGTTAAAGCGTGTTTTATAGTTTTTTTAAACTATTATATTTTATTGTACATTAATTAACATTGCAATGACAACAATTTATGCGGCGACTATGTAATCTGGTATAAAAAATATCTTGTATAGATAAAAGGTAAAGACCTCAGTCGATATGTTATAATATGATACTTGCGGCAACCCTACCTCGTTATGTCACCTTCGCTCGAAAATCCCCTTGTTATTTTCAATGGGTCTGGTTAGCAACATCGTCCCTCAGGATTTTATTGTATAACAAGTGAGATGATAGGGGTCAATGGCCTGAGATAAGCATTTCAATCACGGGACGTTCAGAGTTGTGATGAGTTTGCCGAATGTGTGGATTGTTTGCGAATCAAAACTTCTAATGGGATCCTGCGGGGTTCATTGACTGTGTTCGGGAATGGATGTCAATATAAGAAGAATAAAACTAATTTAGGTGGTTATCGCGCGAGTTCGTATGTTTACTTCTAGATCAAAAGTTGTTTGGGAAGATAAGGAGTAACTAGTTGTTCGCAAGTTAAACCTAAAGAAATAATTAGAATTCTTAGCTCAATTCATTTTGATTTAGCACCATAACACCTTAGCAAATGGTGCAATAATAACTGTTACTCATATGTTTTGAGCTTTTGTTTTTCACCTTTGAGAAACAACGTATGTACTGGATAGCAAGCACAAATACCCAGCCGTGAGAGACAAAGTGTTGAATGCCAATCTATGAAAATAACTCTATTAACATATTTCATGTGCAACAACTCAATACGCGAGTACAGTCGGAAACATAAATAAGCTTTATGCCGTTATTTACTGGACTGTCGAGATCCAACGAGCATAATTTTTATAAGAAAATTGTTGGGTGCAGAAATGTGACCGGTCTACGTGTGTGGTATGACAGTTTTTATGTAATCATTCGGATGTTGCATACTTGTGGAACGTTGGATAGTTTTGTCTCACTAAAAGCAATATTTTTAGCATGTTTTTATTGGCTTTACCTGTATGTGACCGACTCTTAAACTCAATTTTGACCCACAATAAAGTGACAGATTTAATTCAAACCTTTAACATTTATCAAGTATCGGTGACTATATAAAAATTGCAATTTGAGTTTATCTTATATCCTGATTATGATCGCCAGGGTTTACTGTATATGAGTGCAAGTGAGACTATTAAGTTGATTCTATCAGTAAAGCGTATTTTTAGTCCTTTTACGTATTAATTTCATTCGTTTCAATATAGTAATGAAGCAGCTCTTTATAGAGTTATAATCGATAGGTTATTGTAACATAATATAATAAGTAACAACGAAAAAGAAAGAGGTGGAAGTTGATCAAAATCTACTGTAACTGTTCTATATCTGTTTCAATGTTTTATATTTTTTATGTCTAATGTTTTATATCACTAATTTATTATTTGTATAATACGTAAAAGAAATTAATCGATTTAAACTTCACAGCACACCATCTATTAATCATCTTAGGGTCCTGACAGATATACGAAAATAATAAATATGAAAATGGGTTTACCCACCATGTAATGATGATGTTAATAGCATGCAATGCTGGAATCCGGCATTTCCGTTATCATGTCTAATTCCAGATATATTTATTTATATTATTGTTTACACTCGCCGAAATTCGCTAGAATCGGGAATGTTGTTTTCATATGGGAAATTTTGTATGCAATTTACTTACGTGTTGTTGGTTGGTTTGTGTTAAAAACTTGTTTGGGAATATTATCTCTGTCTGCAATCTTTTGGCCATAGTTGTTTTGAAACGAAGACGAAACTTACACTTAGTCAATAATTCATAGAAAAATCATATTATTACTAGTCGAAAAATGTTTCCAAACAATAGCAGAAATGTAGGGCAAAAGTTTACGGATAAGGGTTTTAATATTCTCTATGACACCGTCTTCAAATTGCCCGAACAACACCCAATTGAAATGGGACTATAAAACAAGAATCATAAAAATCGTTTCGTCCAGTGAAAAGATATGATTATTTTTTTGAATCATGTTAAAAAGACTGCAATATACTCTCAATTAAGTTATTTTAACACCATCTATATTTAAAGTAAAATTGAATCCTCGGAAGCTTTCGTAATGTTTTTCCCAAACATGAACCGAAATTATGATAACGTGCAAAACATAACATTTACTGATCCTTCAATCAAAATGTACGTTCCGTGTTATTCTAACGAGTCCTAATTCTCCTAATGGAGGTAACACAAGACACTTCCTTGATGAAAGAGTTCCTTGAAGTCCTCCACTTTTTTTGTTTTTCATTCCTGTTTACCGAGCTTGACGAATGGCCCATATGGTTTGTGTAATGTGAGATGATGCGTTATTATCGACCTCGCGAATTCATATAAAAATTGCACGCCCAAAAACAATATGACGTTATGTTTAGCTTTCTTTTTATACCTGTTATTTTTAGGTTCCTATTAGTATATAGACGGAAAGGTACAATTAACAAATTTATAATATAATCTTGTTGTAAACAATGGCCTGTATAGACAATGAAAAAAAACACAAATTTTGCAAAGCAAAATACTACAGGTCTTACATAATATTATCATAAAAACAAATGTTTGCAAAACATCCGTCTTCCGTTGAATTTGGTTGAGTTAGTTGGATATAATCGCATCTAGGAACTATTTTGTTGGTAAGGTAAACCAAGAATAACACATTGAAAATAGCTGGTGGCGTTTATAATTTGATCGTATTTATTTATAATATACGAACATGATACTATAATGTTTTCAGTGCTGCTTAAATTTAGTGTCTCATTCGCTGGCTTATTATGATTATTGTATAAATAAATTTGATATTAAGTATAAGATTTTATATTGATAAAACAAATCTTTATTTACTTTGAATATATATTTGTTTTATATACGTGGTTATTCATTTAAAGGATATTATTATTCAAATTGGTATTGAGCAGTCAACACCCGATTTATTGAAACGTGGTCTATTTGCGAAGTTTACTCGTATATTTGCTTTACATCATATACCTGATACAAGGCAATTTAAGCTGGCAAGGTTACGCAAATTTTTGGTTTTTTCGAACACTCCCGTGACAATCATAAGTAGAGACCACACATAAAAACAATAATTATTACATTTTAATTAAAGTTATTCTTAACCTGCACAATTCCCACGGACACATAAAATTTCATTGAGACACTTTTTCTTGTTCCCGAAACCAATCGTACGTATATTAAACATATATGCTATCTCATTGGATTAATAAAGGGTAATTTAATTAAGCCCCTGTCTAATAAAATCACAATATTATTGTTACTAGGATACCTAACTTTGTACTAGGAGTAACTTTATAACGTACAAAGGTGTCGCGTGGGAGTACATTATTTAACTTGAAAACTAGCACAGTAATGTGTATACAATTTACAGATACAGAATTAGATGCCACGTGGCCTCCACGCGAAAATAAAACGTCCTAAATATCGCGTAGTACATGAATATTCGCATGAATGAATAGTGCACGCGTCACAATGTTTTATGATGGTGAGACAGTACTAATTTTTTTATACATCCGTTCGGTAGGTAGATAAAGGTGGATTTATAAAACGCACGCCAATCGCATCGTATATAAGCCAGAGAATTGAGGTGGATGCTTCCTGAGATAGCAAACATTTTGCTAAATTAAATTATGTAGGATTCAAAGCTTTTTAATATTCTTCTATCTATAATATCTGATTATGCACTGATTTTAACTAAACCACACACATATCATACATAATGTGTGTGTGTCATGCACACATTTTCTGCAAATTCCATGTGTTATTCAAAGGTATATTTCTTTTAATTGTATCTGACATTTTTTCAATCAAATCACATATAATAACATAATTACATAGTATCGTTAACGTACATTAATGCTATTGTCTATCGAAATTCCATCTCCATTTGACATTTGAATAATCACTCAAATAAATAGAGGATTAGTATCCATCAAATTATAATAATAATTCAATTTGAATCAGCGTAGGATTTTCGAGTAACATCATTCGTATTATCGCATTAGCTTCGCCCGTCTACGTTAACGCCTATCGCCTGACATAACTCGGCCATGTATTTTGCAATTATCTATAAATATTTTAGACTCGAACATCTAAAATTAAAGCATTAGTTTACGTATCTCAATAATAGACCGGTGTCTTCAACCGTTAATTGGGTCTTAAATATCGCGGCTCACCCGAACACTTTTGTGACGCGCACGCGCAAGATTAATGTCGTATTTACTATGAAAAATCACAACCTATTTTCAATAATTAATGATAGAATCAAGGACGAAGTATTTAGTGCGACGATGTGTAATATTTCAAAAGCAGGTGACGGGGGTTGGCCTGGAAACCTTAATTTGGGAACATAGGATGTTGGACGGAGAAAGAAAATGAAAAAAAAAAACATCAAACGTAAGCTTTGTTTGGCATCACAATGGTATTTGTGCGTGCGACGATAAAGGCGCTTAAATTTTCAGCGTCCTGTGCACTTGCAGTGATAAGTCGGTGTAATGTTCCAAGAAAAGCTTGCAAATTTAGTTTAAAAGCAAATACGATACATTTATGTCGATGTAATTTACGTCGATTCGCACGTCTTAACGGTACTTTTTAAAGGGCAATTAAAAGATTTACGCGTGCAACTAATGTAGAAAAATGATATGGGACGTTTTATTAGTTTCAAGAATATAGTGAATCTATTTCTGATAGTTTCTGAAAATCTATAAACCTACATACGACGCTAAAAACGACACTGCTATGAAAACGTAGAGTTCTCTCAGTTGCAATTATGTGGTTAATTTATGAACTGTATTGGGAGCTCGCAAACTGTTTCTCGTTTACAACTACTTCGGTACTAGATTTATTATATAATATTGTATTGGCAAACAAGGTTAACGCTGTAAGGTTGACTGTATCGCTAAGTCAATGGTGAATTGCATTTGATATTATTCAATGTAATTTACTATTGACTTTATTCATAATGAAATTTAGTTGAATTTTGAATACACTCATTTTCCTTTCTTTCGCGTTATATCTCCGTTCATGTCAAAAATAATTTTACATATCGCGGAAGTACATATGTTAATTAATTGAAAACAATCGTGTTTTATGACGGATCCCATACGCAGCGTGTCGACAAGTGAGCGCATCGTAAACCTTTGTAGGTTTATTGCATCTTATCGCGTGTCAGCGCGTCTGCCTTTTGTTCTCGGCTTCGAAACGTCTTTGAGAATTGTATACGAATATATGAAATATATCGAGTCTACGTGACGATTTTTGCTTTTAAACTTTAAAGGGATATAAAGGCCGTGTTTATGGTCATATTAGATCGCGCAAGTTATTGTTTATAAGTTTAAATACAGCTTTATAGCACCTACCATTATGTTTAAGATTCGTAACTGCTTAATCTTATAGTTCCCATTCTCGAATCTTACTTATACGTACGTTAACTTCGGATAAGAGTTTCGAAGAGACCTTCTGGCTATTGATTACTCACTAACTAACACTGAGATACACTAGACCTAAGTGCTGATAAAATTAAGTTAAGACTTATCAAGTCTTCCTCTCTAGATGAATAAGTGTCACCTTTTAGCTTTCACGGACAAAAAATATTTTCACTATGATTGAAATAGCTACTAGAATAGCATGCAGTAGAATTGAACGAAAATATGAAATGAAAATGTGGAGCAATCAAACTAATATTTTAAATGTGAAAGTTTGTTTGTTTGGATGTTCGTCCGTCCATCACCCTGAAACTTCTGATCGGATTTTGATGAAATTTGGTATACAGACGGGGTATGAGCTGACTTGGGTGATAAGATGCTTTTTATCTTAGGATAACTAAATCATCTGCGATCTATTTAAAAGTAGATTACGATTATTATCCCAAAATAAGTTCGATTGTAGGTTTATTTGCGCAACGCTGTGAAATTAAACAATCCGCGCGCGTAGACGGCAGTGTTTTAAAATGGTCAGCATCAATCAGTGCTAACATCAACACTTAGGAGGGCGGGGCCGTGTCTAATTGTTGTCTATACGAGTACCTACAAGTACTTGGTACGATATAATCCGTCTATATTTAGACTCCAGCAAACGTTGTTATGCTCGTTGATTTATTTCTTTATATCTGAATTACTATAAAAAAATTTACGACGCGATTCCGAGGAATCTAGGTGAATTGACTTTATAATCATTAACAACATTTAGAACCTTAAATCAACAATGACATTTACACTTGATAAACATGCAAATTTTCTTTATGAACACTGAAACATACTTTGAAGTCAAATTATCTACGTTAATATTAGCGTTAAATGTGTTTTGTAAAACCAGAATCAAATTATTTCGAGATAAATTCATATGCGAAATTCGTTCATACGTTTTTTTACCATTGACACTATGTGGTAGCCGTCTTAGCTGTTATGAAAGACGGATGAAAGGTCGTCTGGTGATTTTCATGGAAATTTCTTGAACTTCTGAACTACAGAGCTGCGATTCGTCCATTTGATACTGATTAATACGAAATCGAAGCAGGCCTTTATTTTAAGCCGAAACCATGTCTACCATCTAGAGCCCTGTGAGTTTTATTTTTAGGTATATAATTTCTTTTTAAATACAAAACAAGTTACTTAAAAATTTATTAAGACCACTGAATATACTAAATAAATATATAAGTAGTATATATTAGCATAACTGTAGTTGTAAAACACACGGATGGCTAAAATAGCAAATCGTTATTTATGCAGTTGACAGCGACCCATATGAAGCTGATTGTACTTTAAGCGTCATGCACTAGAAACAGATTATATTCGCTAGCTCACAAATTGCTCTATTTTATAAAAAAACTTCTTAGAATTAAATAATTTGGTCTGCCGCTAAACAATTTATATTTTGTACGAAGCTTTGATCTCCATGTGCCGTGCGAACGTAATGTCTTAGTATAAAAGTATTTATTTATGTCGTTATGATATGTAAAGTTTTGATACCTATTTCTGCTGAACAAAAAAAAACATATGTTCTTGTTGTCTTTTTAATGAATTCAGACTTAATTTACTCAAATGAAATAGTATTGATTTCAATAGTAATTAAAATAAACGAAGCCATTCAATATATTTGACATACATACCTCATTTATTCCAAACTAACATAAAGATGAGCTTTTGAGAAGGACGATAAGTTTTTGAAATTAGACAAATATTATAATAACAAATATATTCATATAAATTTCCCGTTTAATAAAATACTGTTTTGTATTCTTCCTGTATACCCAATATGTACTGCTGTCCATACACTGCATATAACGCGTTTGTTTCGCTCGATCTAATAGTTTTCCCGACGCGCGTCTCTCCAAGGTAGCCCGCGAGGTAAACAAACTTGCGAATCCGCGGTTTTCGTTCACTTGACCTACATACAGAACCCGTGATAATATTACACATGTTATGAGAAGACGCCGTGGGCGGCGGCCGGAGTCGTCGCCCGAACTGGACGTGAATTCTTGCTTAATTAGAACTGATACAGTTGTTACAGTTTCTATTAATGTTGGGTACATGTATTAAGACCATGTCATGAAAACTTCGCAGAAATTTATCTTGATTTAGAGTTGTATAATATTCTGCGCTGCTCTTAATAAGCTGCGATACAATAAATCATCTGATTAGTCTATAACGTTGACGAAATATTACGCGGTTTTCAAAAAAACCTATAAATAATTGTCGTTAGCAGTTCTTGTCGGTATCGAACACAATTTTCCTGTCTGATGTAAAAATTTTTTACAAGTAAACCCAAATTAATGTTACGTAAAAGGTAATTAAATTTACGATACCGAATTGTGGGTCAAATGCATTTATTTATGTCCGAATTGCCCAAAACATTTTACTGTGTGTAATGAATCGCAAACAATACTTAAATTTTCGAACTTATAACATCAGCGAAGTCACATCGCACTTAAGTTTCCTTTGAGCGTGATATATTTACGATATGCAGCGGTGTTTAAGTAATGTCCGTTAAAAAATTATGTGCATACGGAAAAATGGTTGACACGTTTCATATTTAGGGCGAGCGAATGTCACCGACACAATTTTTTATGAAAAGTCTTAACATTTTTAATATGATATATAATTTTTTTTCACTTTCGACGCGAACGCGTTTTATTGCGTGTTGGAAGTTCGTACGATCGTCGCCGCAACACTAAATTGTTACTTTTATACGATTTTTATGACTGTCTACTAATTTTTATCTGTTTTGTTCCAGGTATGTCGCAAGCGATTTTCTAGACGGAAAAAGTAGAAGTATATTGGTATGTATGAGTTTCTGTTGAAAGTGTAGCATTTTATTCACTCCATCCGCCTCCATCCGCCTCCATCCAACTTTTGTGAAGAAACATCAAAAATGTTATAGCAATTTGAAATATTCATAATCTGAGTGAAGAAAACCTACAATAATAGAATAAATTATCTTTCTTAATATCAACATTGTTGACTAACTCTTAATTTTTATCTGCAATGGTGGAACAAACATTGCCGTAAAAACGTCCTTACTTTTGCCGTGTTCCGTACAGCTTTAAGGGTTGCCCCATTTGAAAATTACATGTATGTATTGCTATTACTTAAATAAATAATTATATATAAATGTTACATCTAAAGTATATAACTTTTTAAGACATACTTTTAACAATGCTCTAAATAGTAAAGCACAGCAATTATACCGTATTATAATATTTCTTTTTGTTATCTCAATATCCTTCATTCTTATGTAACGTAGTAAAGATATTACGAGATAGTTCGTAACAATCACGGTGTGACCACAACCGCAATGTGACGAGCAATTAATTCAAATTTACACCTAAACTAGTGGCGCGACAATAATGGCAGGCTTTGTGGACTAGATGACTTATATGATTTAAACTTCTGGAACTGAATTTCCGTAATTTAACTAATACATTCACCCGTGAAGAAAATCTATGTTGCATGACTGCGCTTAATGTCACTGTAATATTAACGTTGTGTGCAAGAATTAAAATGGACTAAATATTGTTTAATTATTTATTTAAGGTTTCTCAGTAATAAAACGGATTGTATAACTTAAGAAGATCTAATCTGAACGCCAATCTTGTTATTAGCTAATAAATTACATTTTAGTCAAGCAAACATTACATTCAAATAAATTGGTGATGTTACGTTTACAAATCCTGCATATATATGTATTGGCAATTGCACATAAATCTAAACAAAAATTAATACTTTTACACGGCGTGTGACAACCCTAGCGTCGTCATAGGCGCTTTCGTAACGGCAAGGTGATGCACAGATAATTAAAGGCCCCAATTAACGCAATTTAGATTTATCTATGCAACTATTACAGTATGTTTTTGTTCGCTGGAATGTATTACATGAACGAAGCGTATCGGTTCGAGTTTTTAGTACAAATTTGGTTTTTGTTTTTAATAAACGTATTAAATTAGTAATTTTAATTAGCTGTCTCGTCTGTTATAACAAAAGCCAACATTTGACGATACTGATTTTTAGCAATTCCAGTTTGGTTTACGAATAATAATACTAAAATTAATTATTTAATACTAGTTTTCCGCATAATCAAATGAGAAAATAAACAGTCTGAATTTTTTAAACTATTTCCCGTTCTCGTGGGATTTCCAGGATAAAAACTACTAATACTAGTTAGTATATAGAACATAGTTATGTTCTTATTCGGATGTTTTAATGTCTCTGTACCAAATATTATCTAAATGTTCGTTCAATGGTTTAGGCGGAAAAAGAGATTCGCAGACAGAGTTAATTTTGCATTTGAAACATTTGGAAGGATTATTTCTGAGGCCAATATATAAACAACGTATTACATTTAATATTCTAACAGAATTGAAGTATTCATCAAAATATCAAAGGCGCTCTATTATTGTTTTAGCGATAGGAATTTCGCGTATAATTGAATAATGGATAGATACATTTAAACGTTTGACTAGACCGTGTTGTAGTGAGCGTTTGTCTTCATAATTTATTGTGATTATCACAACACCAGTACGTTTTCGTAATAAAAACTTCACGGCCAGAAAGATTGATAGTGCTGGCTCGCGGTCGTTAAAATCCTCACGACATTATACATTCGAGCTGAAATATTATTTATATGACGTATTGGCTTAGGAGATGAAAGAAATGCCGTGTATTAGAAAGAATAACGGTTCGTGTGGATTGTCACACGAATAACACTCGTAAGTGATTGATTGTTCAAATTGCAATCATTTAAATGAACGCTTTATTTGATTTACAATGAAATTTGTCATTTAAAAACTCATCGCCAGGCGAGTATTGGCGGCCGAAACTTATTTTTCAATTCAGGCGAGCGACGAATTTTGTTATTGATATGTATATAAAACAATATTCGTTACAGCCTAAGCTAGATGACTAATAAAAATACAATCGCGATATGAATATAAATGAAAAACTGTTAATGATTCACGTGTATGATTCAAAAGTAATTGATATGAACAATAAGACGATTTCGACCTCGATGAAAATTCTCGTCCTATGCCAATCTAAAACTTCATAAAAGTTCGCCAATTTGCATACAAAACTCTAAATGCGCCAAAAACACGACATTTTTATTTGATTCAGACATTTTGATAATCTTTTATTAGGCAAGCGGCTTCATAACTATAGGCGTAATAACATTTAAGAATAGTTGTCGTCCGAAATCCAGTGAGGCTTGAAGTCTTTTGAAATCTTGTAAAACTGTGTCGTGCACCAGCAATGGAGGTGTTTGAACTTCAATCAAAAGAGAGCACTGACCATTGAGATTGTATTATTGCACATTATAATTTCTCTTAATTTTTGTTTGCATGTTTTCAACTGTAGACCAGGATAGGATAACAACGTTAAAATTATAAAAAACAAATTATGATAATATGTGTAGTGCATACTTTATTCAAAAAATATATTTAAATAAATATTAAGATTAAATTAAGTTAAGGCTATCTAATCATTAAAAAAAATAATTTATCATAATAATAACTATAAATAACTTAATAATTATGATACATTCTATAACTACTAAATGTGTTTCACACCCCGACGATTCTGTCGCAAAAGTCGTCAAAGAATCTGAATGGACAAATTTGCCAGGCATGACATGTTTTGAGTTTTGACCATTTCCCCACTTGCCAACAACACATCCATACAAATAATATCAGACACCGAGTTTCCTCCGTCACTATGTTTATTTATTTTTAATGACTATATAAACGTCAGTGCACTTCATATCTTATTTATTTACGTTAAGGTCTCGCAAGGTGAAAATGTCCAAATTTTTCCTCTCCGCCCAATAAACAGATCTGTTCGCGAAATCGCTTTTTACGACTGCTGCAATGTTTCTGCGCAATTTTAATGAACATGAAATTTTAATATCGATTTAATACATTTTCAGCAATTTTAAATATTTATGTTATGATAATTTAGAAATTCAAAAATCCAGCGAATTACTATCGGAGGTATTGTTAAAGAAGTGTATAAATTGAAGGCGATAGACAGGCGCCCACGTGCTAGCTATAGCGTAGCTACACCGGTGGGCGTACTGGGCTTGTATTAAATGAACTACCTCTACTTTGAAATTAAAGAGTTAACAAGACTCCTTTAGCATTAAACCTGCGCCTCGGCTACGATTTATCAATCATCGAACGCGAGTTAAACACTGAGTAATGAGACAACGACAAAAAGTACATATAATTAGCTTTTATCTATACATTGGAAGCGCATCTCTATTTCAAAGAACTGCATCGTGTGACACGTTTTGTTTTTTCCTGCATTAAATGGCGGTGATTATCACGGTATACCGTTGTATTTTCGAAACTACAATGTAGTTGGTGTGAAAATGACAAGCGTTTGATAGGAATTTGATAAAATTGCACTCGCAACGCTATAGTGTATCTAACACATAGCCAAGTGGGTACCCACTTACCGTTAGCTCATTTTGCAAGAATCCAGAGCATTCTACATATCAGCGAAGTTACCGTTTGTGATAGTTATAATAGGTAACTTTCGAATTATCAGTCTATTATATTAGCTATTATTTGTTTAGTAAGCGATGTTTTTGTGAATTATCAATGAATAAACATTTAATGTATGGTATTTTACTAAAGAACCTTTTAATGTCTATTATTTACTTCTTTATATTTATGGTTTTGCTATCTTCACAATTATGTTTTAAATTAAAAAAGCTTAAAACGTTCATGTCGATTCAGTAAATGGAAACAAAAGATCATTTTAAATATAGCAGAAAAACATATGTTCGTAAATGCTCTCAATATTACAGACTTACGATAACTTAAATTGCACGCAAAAATCTTTAATCACTTATTCATAACTAAAGTCGCCGTTGGAGTCGTAGAAATATCTAGTAGCTATTTTAAACCTAGATTTTCTTGAAATACAATACGCAACTTATATTCTTCTGATGTGAAGAGAAGTCGGGAAGTATTTGGGTCGAGGGGGAATTATGCCTAAGTACAACACTTATACCTGGATGCAATGTACGGTTTCTAGTTTACTTTTTACATTTAATACTTTATGTTACAGTATACAAATTTCGAAATTATCTATGTACGAAATACGTAAATATATTTACGTAACAGATAGCGCAATGTTTCAAAAACACTATCATCTATTTCAAAGCAAGTTACGTCGGTTTACTCATCATGAAATTATAAAGATAAGCCATATTTCAATTCAACTCGTACCGAGTGGTATAGTGAAGGATTTTTAGTTTTTACCTTTCGCAATCTTCCGGTTAATCAGATCGTATTAATTAGTGCAAATCGCGGTATACAAAGTTAATGGAATTCATCCAATATACATAATTATGCTACCAAAGTGCGGAGTGGGTTTGATTCGCGAGGCCGTGCTAGGGCAAGGTGTATGGCCGGATGAGAGGCCGACGTAAAAATCCTTAATTAATTCAAGTGTTGAAATAACTTTTTATACGTAATTAGTGTGATTTTTTGTGTATTATGTTTTGTTTAGTGCTAAATATTTCGCTGTTGCGGGAATTATTAATACTAAATAAATTTTGTTTTACGCTCGTTGTTATTAAATTCTGTTTCCTTTGTTATACTTGAAAGTGAGAGTTTTATATAAATTTACGTGTTTTTTCCTACAATTATTTTTATTTAAATTAAATCACATACTAACTTATTCTTTACTAAATGATGTATACATCGCGTTAACAGTCTTTGAAGAATGGCTCTAGTATACGAGGCTTGCTTAATTGTTTAAACCCACACTATTTATCTAAAAGGTCGATGGATATTTTAATTACTTAATCGATATGGCCTTGTCATCAAAACTTAGAGGTACAAAAGATTCACTCTAAGGAACGTAATCATAGAGCTGTCGAGTGCGATGGCCTTATACCTTAAAAAATTTCGCAACCTGTATGTTGCATCAAATTAGCGCTATAAAACAAAAAAAACGTTAAATATGACTTTATTTCATAACAGGTATTATTATGTTTTTTAGTTTCAAAAAAACAATAAAAGGCTTCAAGAATGAAAAAATTTTAAAGAATAGAAAATAGTAATAAAAACTTCATGGTTACGCGAAACGCGCCTCCAGCACCCCCATTCACCGTACGAATACTGTTTCGCATACATACATAATTTCACGCCGGTCTTCTGTGAGGGTGTGGTACTTCCTTAGTGCGAGCTAGCCTTATTCGTGCCGAAGCATGTTCGACTTCCAGAGTAACACTCATTTTTAATAAACACTTTAATGCGTTGTGCCATAAAGTGTTTATTAAAAAAAATTAAACATATTTCAATCGGCTGAAAGTATGGATATTGCACGTATTAACATTAAAGTCTATCTTAAGACCAGTATGTAAATATAGACTGTAAATAAAACTGAATCGCCCCCGGCTAATATATTATTTAATTAAATACTGAAATGTCGTCGCCGATATATCACGGTGCACGCTTTTCGCAAGTGACTGATTGAGACGGTAATGTTGTAAGCTTTGTCTACGTCACTCGCCCATCACACCGCAAACACGCGCTTGGCCGCTTACGTACTTTTGGGCGGGCGAAACTTTCCCGGCATTCGGAAAATGGGCCCTCGGTCCTCACTCGCTGTCTAACCAGCGGAAGGAGCGCACGTGTAACGCGGACCCGTGGAAGTTATCGCAGCGGTTTCATCCGTTTCAAGTGAAGTTATGAACTGATTTGAACATAAGTGGGTTCAGTGATAATGACATTGGATAGGGTTGAGAGTTTCGGTGGCAAAATCCAACCGGCCGCGTCTGTATCTTGCTTGTCGCAGTGCCAAAACATTTTCGGGAAGAGGCTTAAGCGCTGGGGCTCCACTGGATCGTGGGTAAGATAATTCGTCTTATCCTTTTGTGGTATGAGATATCTCTGACACATACTTGACTGACTGTGTTTTAAATTTGACTCGAAACGTGTTTTATATTGTTATGTTTTCCTCCACTTATCAATTCTTATATTTTCGACGAGCACTTGATTAAGCCACGCTCAAATTATTTATATTTATAAATAATAAAAAAATACAAACTACAAACAAACATATAAAACTACGAATAAAATAAAATAAATTATTTGTATCTGCATATATATGCAGCTCCTCAATAATAAATGCAGTAATAACTTAATCTCTATCATTAAATCTGAAAGTGGATATGAAATTAAATAGCAATTAATAAATTTGCCGCGTAAATAGCTTCATAAATTCCATATAAAATATAGGCGCGTAGATGATTGTTATTTATTTTCTAGATACCGGTGTATTGGAAATTAAGTACACTATTATAAAACTGGATATATTCGCAAACACGCATTCTAATGTCTCCGTCGTGGCTGAGAATGATCTCGTCCTGTGGATATTTGTATGGTAATAATATCGAATATCTTGTAAATTATGATAACTTGGATGTTTTTTATGAATTAATGACAATATTTTATGAATTTTATATGCTTCGCCGTAACACGATTTTAGAGACTTCTATTTGAAATGTCATATTGGGTCCATAAAAAGTTTTAGAAATAAATTATATTTCGTCGTTTTGTTTGAAGTATTATTTATAATAGTCGATTATGATAACGACATAAACAGTTTAGAAAATCGGTTAATACATTATTAAGCACTAGTCGTTTGATAAAGGGAAAATACATTGGATAGAGTATTTTTTATAATATAAGTATGTTATATATACATTACATATATTATTGCGCCTAAAATAAAATATGTTACAAATTATGCAATAAGTACTTAGTTTTGTGTGTGGTACTAAGTAGATATAGAAAAAATAATCGTTTTGTTATTCATTTAAGAATACATAACACATTCATAAACTATAAACTTTTATTGATTATAAGTATATGTATATTTTTTTGGTTTCACAATGAATCCGTGATATTAAAATAACAATATAATTGATAGAGTCAGTAAATAAGAGATCATGATGTAACTCGAGTAGGTTTTATCTGTATAAAACGTATAATATATTGTATGAAGAAATTATAACGCCGATTATAATCTATAGTATGTTACAACGTCGTTTTGTTTTTTGGTGTATAGCTCAGTAGTAAAATTTGCTTTAGGAAGTACTGGTAACATTTATTTAATTACTTGTCGTTGACGCAAAACCAAACAAACCGCGACATTCAATCATAGCCGTACTGAAGTCAGAAAAGTTCTGGGGGTGAGGGTGGCACGTGCTAGAAGCGTGACTCTCGCGTGACGTGACGTCACAGGCTGCGGTTTCAGTGTACTCTTACACGGCTATGTGCGCCTGGTACTTGCATTAGATGTTTAAACTGACTTGACTGATTGTAACCGCAAACAATGACGATTATAATAGACTTAACTTGATCATTAGTGTGTTTACTTGCTTAAGAGTTTGGGATATGATTTGATGGAGGTAATTTAATCTTAGTTTTTATTCTGATATCGTACATATTATGTGCATATTATTCAAATGTGTTCTAATTCATAATATACATATACAATTCAATCGGCATACAAAACACCAATCACATAGAGCCTAAGCTATTTTCGCACGAAAATAAATACAAATCTATTTCCATAGCCAATTTACTAGAAATACAACCCGATCGTGTATTTAAAGCTACTTTTAGCCCTGCCCGGGGTGTGAATGTAAAAATAATAAACTAGTTTCGCCGGGGTAACGTCCCTAGGCCTGACCCGCTCTGTGACGGGACCTTGCTCACTGAAACAGGTCTAGTAACAGGTTCTAACTCAAGCAAACGCCCCGCGGATTTCCGTAATTCGACTATTTAGATATTCTGTTACATTTATTGATTATTCTATAGAGAAATGTACAATTTGACGGAATAAAATACAAAACGTAGAGATTGTTGCTCTGACTAAATTAATTAATCGGTTCGAGTGACATCGCAAAGTTATTTAATCATCTATCGTTTAAGAATTTAAAATGTCTGTTAATTTAGTGTCAACTGTATGTAGGTATAATCTACATTAAATAAGACATGCATTTCAAACATATAATAACATTTAATAACATAATGATAATATGCATACATACGCTAATCTAAATTGCAACGAATTTAGTTTAAAAAGCAATGTACCTTAATTCAAAAGTGAAAGTCTGTATTGTTCATTTGTAAATTATTTATAGCTCATCGCAAGTAAGTTAATTTTAACGTTGCATAAATAATATCCACTCCCACAGCTCGGAGCTATGTTATTTTATATTATATTTGCTTGTATAATTAGTTCTGAAATAGATTGACGTGTTTACAATGTCCAAAAGTAATATGTTGTGTAGATCTAAGGTGTTTTTAATTTGAGCGTTTGACAACGTATTTTATTCCTAGTAAAGGAAGGATCTTTAAAAGCCAAGTTTACGATGTTAAGTTTTATATTCATCCGTAAATAGTTAATGTAAAGGAATAGCTGGAAGTGCTCTTGATGTTTTTAATCTTTATTTGGATATTTGGAGATGCGTTTGACATTATGATGTTCGTAGCGGGTTTTTATGTGAGTAGATTTTAAGTATATCTTCCTGCATTGTTGCTTCATAATTTAATAGATATTTACAATCCGAATCTTCTGTTCAAAATAACAGTTCCTTTTTTCACGTCCGAGGGCTTCAGATATTACAATAAAAAATAAAAATTGTGAACAACTTGTTCAAGTCCCATCATATTCATTTAAAAATTTCCCTATAACCGTCGCTTCGACTAGTTTCGACCACCTATTTCTACATGCCTCGTATTACAGCGCGGCCATGCGTGTAACAATCATGACATATTAATTATGATTACAACATAGCACATACTATCAGTGAAATTGAAAGTGGATAGCCGAAACAATAGTGACAGTTGTTTCTTTTGCGTTTCGGCAAACAATGGGATTTTATTGAAAACTCGCTATGTCAGGGTTAATGTTACTTTGTAGCTGTCGATTTCGGATGTGAAGATAATGGCGTGCATTAAGTACACGGAGCTATTACGGTGTGGGAAAGTCTATTACGTGAACCCACGCTATGTTTTTGTTTCCTTCATGGAGTTGCAGTTTTTAATCTTTGTTCAGTTTATTGGTCTGCGACGTTCAGAAGTGTGATGGAGAAATCCATTGTACTATTGACAGGTGATATCAATATTTACATTTATTGACAATTTCCGACGCGTGTTCCTAAAATATTCTGCTATCTTGCGTGTTATACTGTTAGGAGTTAATGTCGCTTGTTTTGAACGCAATTAAATCATTTCTAATGTTTGCCACTAAAAACCATGTCATGGCAGCCAAATAAATAACTATTTACAAATAGTTGATTTTCTTATAATCAGACCCACCCCATTAAAATTTTTAACATTTGAGGATAAGATAATCTTAAGAATATATTCATGTTTTAGATATGGTATCCTTACACAAAGTGTTCGAGATACTGTCCAGTACAAATGCATTCCTATCAGTACGCAAATGACCAAACCGGTCGCACGATAACGTCCCTCTATGAACAAAAATAGATATTTTCCTATGTTTACGTGTGTTTATTACATAACTACAGATTATGTCACACTCATATCGTTGTTATATTTTGTAATCCTTCACGGAATTATATTAAAAATATAGTGTAATGCATAAATATGCGTAGTAAGTTCCCTGTTCTCTTTGTTTTTAATTAATATTTTCTATACCTTAACTATGTAATTCATGTGATGATGAAGTGTTTTAAAACAAAAAAGAAAACCTTAAACTGTTACTCAGTTTTTTCCTTCAAACTTTAAATCAGCAAAGCGATAAGATAAAAACAAAACGAATTATAGTCTCGAGTCCAGACGCAGTGGTCTAAAATTTCTTACATTTGCATAATAGCTGTGGTTTAAACATTTTTACAATTACGGGGTCCTCGGGCGACGGAATCTTTGCCTTAAATTGCCAGTCCGTGGTTCGACTCTTATTTATCACGTTTAAAAGATATAGGTATGGCGGCTTAAGTCACGACATCCCACTTTTATAGGTTTCCTTTATATTCATATGTATTTATATCTATAAATTGGAACCAAAGTTTGAAAACTATTATCTAATATATATCTATTTTTTATATTACAAAATTCATTTAAAACTATCGGAACAATCTAAAATTATATCGTTTTAATGTTAATAAAATCGATGTATAAATGATGGGTTGGCGAGGTACAAACAATGTAAAATATAACCGAACTGTAGACCACATATTAAATCGCTAAATTGTATTGACAATATATATATTTAAACTTTCACGAGTGTCAGTAACAATTAGGTGAATGTGGAGAAAATCGCATGACCACACATACCCACATTTAACAAACAGGAACTTAATTAATTCGTCGTTCATATATTCATGTATGCTAATGCCTTATTTGGTTACAGCAGTGGAGGAATGCTCGCCCGCGGCCATTGGCAAAGTGTGATACAATTGTTGATAATCGCTGCTAATGTTTACCAATACGAATGCTATTCCTAAGCGTTGCTAGTTACCGCTGATGCTCTTACGCACGTGTATTACACGACTGACTATTTTTATAACTGTGTGAGACATAATTCTCTTTGTATTTGTATTTCAGCACTCTTAGTATTCATCGATGATTAATTACTCGCATTAATAGTGGTTTAACTTTGACTAAAGGCTACTCCAGCATGGAACCGAAATATCTATTGTGTGGTTTTGAAACTATATCGTAAATGTCCTATTTTATACAAGAAACTGTTTTGACCGTTAACAAATAACGATACCACGCTAAGATATAGAGATATGGAAAGTAAACATTCAAATACTTTACAAATGGTAACCACCCGTATGGTGATCTGATAAGGGCTACGGGACACCTGGTCTACATGTGCAGGTTATGATACGGGCCATAGTTTACTAAAGAACGAGTTTTTATTACATTTTTTTTGCATATATTAAGCACGTACATATGAAACTTTATTGGGTCTAAATTGAGGAAGTGTTGAATTATGCTTTAACTACGGCTTATTTGAATGCGATTGATATCGTGACTTAGGTCGTTTGTGGTTGGGATTTTTATGAACTTAATTGGTTGACGATCCAAAATAAAGAACAAAGGAATACTAAAATGTGAATCTATTAATAATATTATTATATCTAGGAAATATAGAGATATAGATAGTTGAGGTATCGTTTTTACGTTATGCTAAAACACCCATAAATATATACATACTCTTTTGTATTGTAAAATAGAATCGTTAAAACATAATTTAATATAGATTGAGATATCAGTAATAATAGCAACGTTCGCATGCTTGTATCGCTTTACAGCTAGTTCTGAAACGTGGCGCACTCATAGAAATCATTCTGGAACATTCGAGAACGCCGCGCGTGGAATGTTCAAGATCCACCCGATATCCAGTGGGTATCCTTCTGAGATTTCCATTTCCTGCGGTCGCAGAGCGACGATACGCCGCGGTTGCGCAACGGCACTTATTCGCGATTATCACGGCCCAGTTGTCGCACGTGTGCCGTAAGCCTAAGCGCGTTTTACATGCACGCCGATTGATCCGCCGTCATGCAAGACCCATTTAATTGTAGGCATATTAGTTATGATGGCAGCGTTTTTATTGAATATACACTATTTGGTACCGAGGTTCCCAAAAAATGTACTTGTATTAAGTTTTATGTTTTGTTACTTGATAACTTGATTCTTATAGTAAACGATAAATAGAATGACCTAATAATTGACAATTTTTTTTATTTACATCTATATCGGAATTTCATTTTTCAACCGATTGGAGTGATTCTTCTTGTTTGATAGGAAATTGTTTTCATTTGATCCCAATATGTTTGTTGAGTATTGAAAGTGGTATGGCAGTATAAGTCGAAGGTAAAATAATGATTTTAATAAATAAGTTATCCTACTATCCTACTTAATATTATAAATGCGAAAGTTTGTAAGGATGTGTGTGTGTGTGTGTTTGTTGCTCTTTCACGCAAAAACTACTGAACCGATTGCAATGAAACTTGGTATATAGACAGCTGGACTACTAGAATAACATATAGGCAACTTTTTATCCCGATGTTCCTACGGGATACGGACTTACGCGGGTGAAACCGCGGGGCGCAGCTAGTTATTGCATGAGTTGTAAATACAAAAGTTAGTATTCTTTGCATTTGGAATAACTTAATTCAGACACAGGTTATCAAACGATAAATGATTCTAACCTTTCCAATAATAACATCAGTCATTTTATTAATAGAATTGGCCATGAAGCCCATCCCTGTACCAAAACATCCTTTTGATAATAATCCTTAAACTTTTTGCTAACTCGAATACCTTTAAGTTCATCGCTCCCGTTTACATTTTCATGCTTTCAGTAGGTACTTTGAGGTGAATAGATTTTCGCCACAAATTAAACTTATCCCCCGAACTTACAAAGAATTTTATTTATCGTTTAAGCGTTTATAAAGATTTATTACCCGCTTAATTTTAAGGTGATCGCCCTTACCGCTTTTATGTCTATCCGCAGTGAATTTTATGAAATTATGCTCGTATAAGATAAATAGCATTAAAGTTTAACATTTTTAAAAGAAATAAAGACTTTGCTTCGAATGAAATAAACATCAGCCTTATCAACAGTCTGCTGTTATATTTAGTGAATAATCTTTGTTAGCATCTTCAAAGAGTTCAAATGCTTTAAGACTTAGCCTTAAGTATCAGGGAGACGGATTAAATGGTTAATATTAACAAGATATGACCAACCCAACAAACAAAGGTATAATTCAGCCTGATTCACATTAATTTCATACACCACTTAATATTTTAAAGTGACATTTCGTCTTATTAGACTGTAAATAACATACCAAGGAACGAACCGTTCAAGTTCAGAGAAAATAAAGATGTTAAGAATAAGAGGAAACTTATTTTTGTTATAAAACATACGAGTAAAGCGCTCGCCACGCCGTGCATCAAAACGGTTATACATATGTTTGTCATCTGCGACTAAACAGATGAAGTTAATCGTCAGCCGGCCATAATATATCTCGAATATTGAGGTCGATAAACTGTAAATATATTATTTGAAAACAGTATGCGGATGACACATGAAATATTAAATATATAACAAAATACTTGGGATACGCAATGTCTCGTCAATAATAAAGGGATTACTTATGTGACGATCAAAATAAACGTATTTTTCATTCTGTTTACGGACCCGTTTTGACTCCTGAATGATGATAAAATGAAATTTTGAGGATATATCATTATATAGGAACGTACATCATGCCGAAACTTCAATAGGTACCAAAGCATGTATGGAATTGAATTCCGTTTATCTCCTCCATTTAATGATTATAAATCGCAATGTGCAAATTGATCATCCATTAGCAAAAACAATAGAATAATGGACCTATCGACGAAACGAAAGGTTAGGATGATTTGGCCTTGTGCCCACCCTACTGAGGTCGCATGTCAGTTCTCAGCTCATAATGGGCGAGATGACAGCCCTGATAGGAAACCTGTCAAGTTGGAGGCTGTAGAAGACGGCGTGGTTGACGTCAAATCTTGGACTTTTTGCGTTTGATGGATCGATACAAAATTACAGAACGATAACTCTTTTATTTCTACACGATTGTAGCATTGTAAGTTGATTCATTGCTGGTGCATGACTGGGCGAATGCAGTGTATTTCTTTTTTATTATTAATGAACGTTGACAGGACGTTTACAGTATACTGGAGGTTTGAACTATAACAATAGATAATTTTTTTAAGAAAAACACCAACCACAAATCGAATTCCCCGTGAAGCGTTCGAACAAAGAAAGCTCTTTAAATGGTGCGCCATCAACGGCTGAATGATTCACCAACCCTTCAATTCAACGTCGCGCTTTTTGTCAACCAACAATTCGATTTCAAGAACGTCAACAATTCGATTACCGAACATAGTGTTGCCTTGTGCGGGCGCAATTCTTTTATTAATTATAGTGGCCAATTCAGTCGAGGATGTGACGCCATGCCGGCGGCGGTGCGAGCGCGTGATTCGCCTTCCAATCGCGCTCGCAATCGCCATTCATCCTTGAAGTGGTGTGGATTGTATTGCTCGCTTGTCATTGATCGATTCCTTATTATTTTTGTGCGTGCTCAAATGCATTCCGATCAAGGAATCAACGCTTATCTAAATAATCAAACGGTGGTGTTAAACAGATCGATAGACGTGGATGCGCATGCGATGTGGTCATTAACATGTTTGTTTATCGACGATAAATCCTTTCAAAGAATTATTTTATTATTTTGAATTCTTGATAATGGCTGCATTCAGAACTAACGTTTCGTTTATATACTCTACTAATATACTCATGTTCGGACGGTGTACAGAAAATATTTCAGAGAAAATCGTAACATAAAATATTTTCTGATTTTACATTGTGTCGTTAATATTTTCATTTTCTCTTAAAGCTTTGCCTAAAGCGCAGATAAGATAAGTTGCTATGTACATTACACATTGTAAATCATTCACTGGAATACAAGATACACATCATATAGCTGTAGATATGATATAGGCCAGCTTTCATAACTTCAAAGTCGTTTTGTATGCTCCGTCGCTCTTTGCCACGCAACAGGACAAGTGATGAATAGCAAATCATCCTCAGCTGTCCATTTTGTCGCCTTTTATAAAGCAAGAATGTTAATTTAATGTTATAGATATAATACTAAAGCTAGCACGCATGTTTTGCGCTGTTCACGCATTAGTTAGGAAAATGTTATCGTTGGTAAAAATTGTATTTAAAGAAGAAGGTATACGAAGAAAATCTGTACTTTGTTGAATTGTACTTATAATTTATATACATCATGGCATAGATGCTTGAGATCACGACTGCGCATCGCTTAATCGACACTTCAAATTACAATGCAAATTGTTGATTTACATTGCGTGTGTGATACATAAATCACTTGTTCCTGTCCGTTTGCAGCGTTAATGTATTCTGTGCAGAGGCGTTCACTCGGAATTATGTAGATTACGGGACAGCTTTAAAGCGAAACGAGCGGTACTGAAGGTGCAATATAAAGATTGTGGGAGCGCTGACTTGGCGCTTGAGGGCTGTAAATAATTGCTTGATAGTTTAGAATTGTTATGTTTTGACGGTAGGCTCAAATTCATGTGTGGGTATTAGTTCATATGGAGATGATTTGACGCACTGACCAGCAAAAAACCCGACACAGTATGAAAAATATTTAATAACAAAATTCAAAATAATTAAAACTAATTAGTTACACTCTTCTTCTAATAAATGTTCACTAAAATAATGAGTGTGTGTGAGCATAATAAAAAGATGTTATTGTTTTCTGGTGTAGGTACCAAAGTAGATTAATACTAAAACATGAATATACTGGTATTATAAGAAATATGATCGCCTGTTAAAAAGATTAATTCGACCCACAAAGTAGGTGAAGCGTGTAATACTGTTAACTCATGCGTAATTTTTTAATATTTTTATGCCATAAAATAAGTCAACATTTAATATGTGTATCAAAGTATGCTGCTTGTTGTATTCGTTTGAAAATGTTAAAGCGAAGTTTTGTTTAGTGTTGCCAGTAAGAGAAGATCTGCTTTCAAAAATGAATTGATAATTATAAAATTAAAAACTAAATGCAGTTTAGTTATTCCCAGTGTGGTATACGTGATTCTTAGCATGCCGACTTAAATTCTTTAACAGTGAATCTTTGAAATCATAAACAATACGTCATTGAGAACGCAATTTTATCTCTCTTACGAGTGTAGATATATATATTATTATATATGATCATAGCGTTTGAGAAATTTTAGGTCTCGCTGTAACTGTATAAAAGGAAAAACGGCATTATTGAGTGACGTCACATCCAATATTTACAAACGATATATATAACGAAGAAAATTCTATTTCTTAACAATTAACTTCAAATAAATTATAACAGTGGCATTGGACGATATGAGGTGATATTTTAATGGCTATGAAAAATACTGCGATGAAGAAATATTGTTGGCTCAGTTTTCAAGGTTACAATATTAGTCAATTAATGTTGTTGGGTTATATTGTGATTTGTGATGCTGGAGATGTAAACAAGATTATTTATAAAACGTCGTATCTTATCAATTATATTGAAAAAAATAAGAGCATTGGCACAAACTCCTATTTCGTAATTACTATCAAGGCGATTTAATATTAAATTAATGTTAAAATCGAATATATGAGGAACTAGCAGCGCCCCGCGGTTTCACCCGCGTAAGTCCGTATCCCGTAGGAATATCGGGATGAAAAGTTTCCCTTTATGTTATTCCAGTTGTCCAGCTGTCTACGTACCAAATTTCATTACAATCGGTTCAGTAGTTTTTGCGTGAAAGAGCAACAAACACACACACACACAACTTTCGCATTTATAATATTAGTAGGATATTCGATATGAGAATATTATTTTCTTGTTAAATCTGCACCCATCCTAAACGCGATAAAAATCAATAGCAAATACTCCTGGGAATTTTGTA
Organism: Zerene cesonia; assembly: GCF_012273895.1. Taxonomy (NCBI): domain Eukaryota; kingdom Metazoa; phylum Arthropoda; class Insecta; order Lepidoptera; family Pieridae; genus Zerene; species Zerene cesonia. The sequence goes on along the minus strand of NC_052121.1, from coordinate 8,378,713 downwards.
GAAATACATTGAAGCGTGTTTCAATAGATAGCTACACAATATTGCCGAGGGATTCGCTCTCGAGAGCAGCTAGCAGCCGCTCGGCAGGCGGAGCACGTCGCACAACCTTCCGAGTCATCTGGACGCTCTGTTATATGTTCCATTGATATTCCCGCTGTTTAATATATGGATGGAGCGAGTTATGTTATACGGAATTTACGTCTAGATACTATCGCGGAACTCAATCGATGAACTCGATGTATTTGAGTTAATATTTCAATTTATTTGCATGTCTATTTGATAGTATTGGAATATCTGGAAAAATTTAACTATTGTATACCATAAAGCTTTGGCTAATGGTGATAGGAGTTGAAAATGTAGTCAAACACAATAGCAAATAAGAAATGGCAATGAGATTAATGTAAATATTGATACGAGGGAAGAAACATAACACACAACCCTCTTAGGAGGCCTGTATCCCAGCAGTAGGAACATATATGAGCTGATGATGATGAATTCGATCGATGAAATTAAACAAATGTTATATCTATTCAGGGCCTATGTACAATATTCGATATAAATAAGCTCAAGCGAAAGGAGTGTATAATATAAGCGATGAAAGCAAACTGCATCCACCATTTATCATATTAATGAACGTATCGCGTTTTTAATGTGTCATACTCGACATATCACAGAACCAATCGGCCTAATGTCAATATGGACGCATAAATAACGCATCTGAGCGCGAACAATCATTGTTTTATGTAATGTACACTTGGCACTTAATTAAATTGTAACGACATGAAGCAGTTGTAACAACCGGGCTTGTGCACAAGCGGAGCCCAATGGTAAGGTCGTGTGTATGTTCGTCTCAGACGTTATTTGTAAATAGAACATATGTAGATGGAACACACATATATATATATATATATATATATATATATATACTAGCTGCGCCCCGCGGTTTCACCCGCGTAAGTCCGTATCCCGTAGGAATATTGGGATAAAAAATAGATGTTGGCCGATTCTCAGACCTACCCAATATGCTTACCAAATTTCAGAGGAATCGGTCAAGCCGTTTCGGAGGAGTATGGCAACGAAAACTGTGACACGAGAATTTTATATATATAGATATATATATATATATATATATATATATATATATGTATGTAGAATAAATAAAAAATGTATTGAATCTGAAAACTGGTATTAGATCGAATAGTTCACGTTCAAAATTTTCTAATATCGTAAAAGTTATGAATAAAATTTTTATTATCAGTATTGAAATTGCTTACCATTCCGTTTTTTACTTAGTTCGCAAAGTCTAAAAGTAAAAAAAAACAAAAAGGAGATATTAAGTACATTTGTGCTCGCGCAGCTAAGTAATCATCCTATATGTTATTAAAATTAATTTTCATATAATATAAACAATAATAACATTATCTGAACAAGACTTTAGATACGCACGCATATTGTTAAGTGCATGCGCAATATACAGCCGCTGAGCGCACATGGCCGCGCCACTTGTGCGCCTGCGCAGGCAGACTGAGTGGCTGCATTCTACGGAATTGCTGTCCTCTAACTAGCCCTTATTGTGCGTATAACTGGATAACATGATGTGTTTTAGTAAGGAAATCACATCTGTATGTGAAAACAGTGCACGTACAGTACGAGCGTGTACTGTTAAAGCTTTTTCTATTACATTTTGCAGTTTTACTTTTAAATAAGCTAAGACTGGGTATTTATTAACAAATAATTAATTTATTGGGTGTCTATTCTAAACTTGTTTAGAATCGAGCATTGTAAATATTTAAGACAGTTGATTTTTATGTTAAAAAATTTTTACCTTCTACGCAACATACGTGAATACCTTGCGGAAGCGTCGGCCTTATTATTCAAATACTTCTCGCATTAAAATCCATACGTTATTACCCTTACGTACAATCACGTAATGTTCAGTATATGTACAATCTCATAAGTACTTAAATAGCACAACCTATCCCACGCGCGAATCGTTCGACCGGAGATCCCGCTACGCAGGCACTAGGTACCAATTCAAAGTTATCTAACCGTACATATTCCCTAAATAGGAAATGCCTATCGGTCAATCCAGCCCGCATCAGCTGTGCACGCACTGGGGTGAACGCCCCAGTGGAAATAGCCGCGAGATTGCCGTCCGCGAAATAATACGTCATTAGTGGACGACGGACGGTGGAGTAATGTTTGTAATAACGCACACTATTGATGCCTATGCGGTTATCTAACGTTCGGTTCTCATATTGGGATGTACGATTGCTAAGAACATAAAGAGGAAACTTTTGTACTTTTGTATGTTTGTAACGTTTTCACGCAAAACCACTGGACCGATTTCAAAAATTCTTCTACCATTAGAAAGCTGCAACTTCATTGAGGCTATATACGTAATATGTATCACGGGCGAAGCCGGAGCGAATAGCTAGTAGTAAATAAACGTACGTTGATTTTGATTTCGAGACTTTATTGGCAACTGAAGGAGATTCTCAAAAAATACATGTCAGTGCTGAATTTCAAATGCGATAAATGTATATCAGATGTTATTTATATATAAGGAGCTGGTGTGTTTAACACCGCTAATAATTATAATAAGCAGAATTTCTGAAACTTCTAAAAGTGAAATTAATCCGAACTAACCATCCATTGCATTTGAAAGCAGACAAACGCTTGCAAGTGTACTTTCTATGTCTAATAGCCATTTAGTGTCGAAAACTAATCGCGAGTCGTGAGCATGTGATTACAACACCCATTTAGCCGAGACGATTTTTTCCTATTTTATTACCATATACATTGGTTACAAACAATATTATGTTACGTTATATCAAAATTGTAGCTTCATATGCTAATTTAATACTTTCGTTTCTAAAGCAGCTGTGAAATCTTACAATTTTTTATGAAACAATGACATTTAAGTTGGCCGTAAGCCATCTTGGAGACGGGTCAAGAGTCTCGTAGAATTGAATTTTCTAACAATGGGTTCTCAACGAGCGATAGACTGTTAAAAGAACATAGGATTCAGTTTTACTATAGTGTTTACTGTTTATATAGGCCTTTGTTTTGTTGGTGAAGGATATCTTATCCTGTTTTAAGGAAGATTTATCGTCCTATTATCTAGGTCTTCATTTAACTAATTCGTTGAGAATTTAAAATGTAGAATATTAATAAGATATATTCTGAGAATTATCATTTCTGGTTTCATCTCATAACTTCTGTAAACACTTAGCAAGATTAATATTTGGTACAAAATGTTTCATGTAAGTATAGCTATGCATACATATAGCGTATCCATTCGCATATCGTATTTTACATGTAATTTATCACGAATCCAGAAGCTTATGGTTACGAGGTTAGAAAAACGCGATCTAAAACTACATGTATAAAGGAGGTTAATGTTATTATTGTTATTACGTCGGAACAGATAATGTTACGTTTTTCATGAAAACAGTTTAGACTTTTATTTTGATTGACTTCGAGTTAATCTTGGCTTATTAAAATGGGGTAAGACTTTATTATACTTGCATTTAAGATACTCATTAAAATAAACAAATGCTTGAATTGGATGTTTTATATCTTTAATCATATCGATATTTACTTACTCAAGCGTTATCGTAAAGGTTGTCTAGTAGATGTCGCTTACTGCTATAGGTCTGTCCCCTATACATTTCTTTGTACTGTGAGTTGTTTACTATGTGTACAAATAAACTATTTGTACAAGTTTTGAGCAAGGCCAATCATTGTTTGACCTTGTCCATCATGCAAATACAGACATCGCAATCTGAACTGAAACTTTGTAATAACGCGCAGTGTCTAACGAAGCCTGTCGTTTGATATCGATACGGGTGTACCGAGAATAGGCAGTTACTTGTTTACACGTATTAATAAAATCTGACCCAAATGTGTTGTGACGTCAGTGTGACGTAACAGGCGGTCATACGGCAATATACACACGAGATGAACTCATTTCTTTGAGTTAAACCGATCCAGATAGTGTTATGAAATCCCGTATAATAAGTGGGATATTGGGACCTAAATTCTGCGGTTTTGTGTTATAGTCATATTTTTTTGAAGATTTGGCGTTCAGAGTTAATACTCTAGCCGTCTTTTTACACGAATAAGTCTTAAACTATTTAGTACTCAAGTAATGTAGTCCTAGTTTCGATATAGTCTTTTACAAACAAATTTTTGATACAACTTTCCAATCATTGCCTAAATTGAAAATCAATATCCGCTTGGCTTTGAAATATGTCAAATATACATTTATCTTAACTTATATATACTCAAACAATAAGTGACCCTATTCCCATTGAAATAGATGAATGTGTCGATTTTTATCTAGGCAATACATTCTGAATAAATGTCTAACATCCAATTCAATTTCACACTTAATATATTTTAAATTGTCTCTCGATGTACTAGATTCGATTTCTTGTAAAAAAGGCGGTCGAGACGCGCGACACACTTAATTTTCGCTCTAAGAAATAGATAAGAAAATAACCATTATCAATACATTTTAAATGAAATAGTAGGATAAAAAATTGACGTACATTAAAGTATACATATATGACGATTTTAATTTATTGTGATAGGCATTACGATTATGCAACATCAAATTAATAGTTTATGTATAACAATACTCTTAAATTACAGGAGTAGCGAATCTAACAAGCTTTCTTCAGCATTATGTAAGCTGTGAGTCAATGTTGCCGAATTATGAGACGCTCATTATACCGCCCACGCATATAACTTAGTAATACATATTACAAATTCGTCTACTCTGCCGTAATGGCTGAGACAATGCTCAAATAACGCTTTATTTAAGCCACAAGTCGCAGCTTTCGAAACCGCAATAATATCGATTAGATAACAAAATGCATTAGATCCATTCAGACGATGAAGAGTTTTGTTTACACGCACACAACGCTTAAAAACTAAAGAACGCATTGGCCGTCATATCTATTTGTTGCTCCAATTTCGGTATTTTGCATCATATGCATTCTTGAGTCATCTAACTAGAAGTATTGTTTATCGCCTCTTAGTCATATCAGTACAGTCAGTAGTAAAAAGTTTAAATATCGTAAATCACCATTACATTAGCGTTACGTAAAACACATATGTAAATATGACGGAAACATGTAAAGTTTATTTGCGGAGAGCGTAGAGAATAGCGTCAGAGTAAGTCGTCGATTTCGTCATAAATCACACGAGACGTCACGAAAATGAGATAGTGATCGATCAATTGTGATGTCAATACGAACTCACTTTCGCTTTTAAACACTTAATGCACTTTATGTTAAAGGACATAATCGCTTATATCATAATTCACTCACAATAGCGCTAATGGAATATCATGTAGCGATCGATTTTAATAACATTTAAAAACGCACCAGTGATTTTTCGCTATATCTAAGATATCTTGTTGATTTTGAGTGTTAGCTATTAAGAAATAAATAGTTGGGAGTGGTCGGTGAACGCCCTGAATGGTTTAACGGATGAACGGTTCTGTTCGGTCCAATTCACGGTTAGACGAAAGTGCGAAAACCTCCGAATTACCGTCTGTCAACTAAAGCTGCGACACATCGGTGACAGCGGAAGTAATCACTCCGCGCATTAAATCTCCTTTTAACGAATGTGTTCATTGAATTTAGGAAAATTACGGAGCAATAAACCATTTCAAAATATTTTTAAATCTATCATATTTTAAAGGAATATCCAATTACTCGATCCAGGATATAATCTGGTTAAGTAAAACAAAATTCTTTTCAAACAGGGACACGCAGAATTTATAATGAATTCCGCGAAGTAGTTGGCAACACGGTTCCCTTTTACGTGAAAAGGAATCGTCATGTGTAACACTTGTGTGAACTGTTTCACGCTAAAATAGATAATATATCTCATACATCACCTACTCCTTTCTCGATGTTTTTTTTAACTTTCCAAATTAGGAAATTAATTGTTTCCACGTGCCGAGTATGGAAACCTTACAACTTTAAGGTTAACAGACAAATGACAGCTCAGAATAGAAAATAACACTTCAGCCTTCAAAGCGTGAAGCGCGCAGGAAAGTATGACGAATTGCGTTCACTTAGAGATGCGTTCATCTCACGGTTTTGCGCTTTGTTAAATGATTAAACCCATATACCTATCTTGAACGTAGCAATAAACTGCACTCTCCACCCGAGTTGCTAAATTTATCGAGCAATCTCAATTAACCGTTGATGACAAATGCGAATCGTAACATTTTTATGATGTGTTACGTGTTTATGGTCGCGGACCGCGGGTGTGTCGTAAGAATCGTGCGTGCTATAATCGAGTTCGATCTTTGTATCGCTTATACAATTGCCACTTCCGCGTAAAATTTTAATAGTCGTAGCTCGAAAAGAAAACGGTTGCCGGCCGCTAAGTGGCACAGCGGCGACGGCGCCGCGGTTTGTCATTATTGTCCCCGATGCAGCGAACGATTTGTCCGGAAGAGACAATCGATTTTTGAACCGTGAAAACGGCGATTTGGCAGACGCCTCGAAGTCTGCGCGGGAGCACTTTCTCTGCTATGACGGAGATCGACGGAGCGCCATAATCCTGCAGACGTGCGCGCGCGCCGCCCGCCCGCATCACGACGCTCGCATTTTCGGATATTGTACGCGCGCTACTATCATAATTTACTGTGTGCGCTTTCTTGTGACTCTTGTTATTGAAATAAATCAATAGTGATTTGCGAAAAACTGTCAAGATATTTCATTATATTTTTGCGGTAAGACAAAAAGTGTAAAATTGTTAGTGCGGTAAATAATTGGTTGATTGTGGTGCGAATGCCAACCATTGACAATGACCACGCCGAGTTTGCACTGACGCAGATGGACTCCGGCCAAACCATGACCCTTTGGTACACCGATATATTGGTAAGAAAGATTTTTTCAAATTTTATTAAAAACGTTAAGTATACTTGAATGTATTCGTAACCGTTATTTTTGACGACATAAATTTGGTAAGAGTTTATTTTCGGCAAACCAAATAATGTTAAATTACAGAATTAAAATAAAAGTTCAGGATAAGAATGAAGTTACAAGATAATACGAAATTATTTTCAATGAAAACCTGCCTTGAGTAATCTTTCTTTTCTATATTCTATATGTGATGATTACTCATTTTCTTTTTATTTACTGAAATGGTGACAGATTAAGTCAACAATAATCAAATGTGAACTTACAATGATATCTATATTTTCAATTCATTTACTCGCGTCTTTCCAATACAACGCAAACAGACTATAATTTTAATGAAAATATACGTTAATATAAACATTGATTGATGTATCGCTCAACCATTACAGATAATTATAAGCTACTAATAGAGAATCGACCCAGAATGCATTGTTATTCGCTGCCCGAGGTTCGCCTACATATCTATCGGGTCAATTTCGCCATGTATGGTTTTCCAATTTTTTATACACTTTCTATGTAATTACTAGAGAGAGCGTTAAAGCGCACCGCATATCAACTTTTTTCAAATTTCATTTAGCTACGAGATGCAGATAATGAGAAAGAAATGTAACAATTTGTAAAACGGATCTGGGTTGAATGAACGACAAAAAATTACCAGACTTGAGCTAAAACAGCAGTCACGATTAAACTAAACTCCGCTTGAAACTTCCAAAGCACGGACGCTGACTCGTTAAACATAAGTACCAAAAATGAGATGTTAAACGTTCTTCAAATGGTTGTGCTATTGTACCGAATATAATTGCAAAAGCATCTTTACAACACGCTTTAATCACACCCCCCATTTACATAACACGTATCGATTTCTATACATACGAACGAGTCCAAACTGTTACGGGTCTATGCTAATTGTCATAGCCTTTCATACACATTACATCACCGGCTTTTGACCGGCGGCCGACCCGATAAATGCAACGCGAATGGGTCAAGAGCGAAACTATTTTTTTTTTCTTTGCTTCGACAAGGAAAAGTGTGTCAGACGCAATAAATCATCGATTGCTATCACGACTTCGGAGACTATTGAAAGCACGTCTGTTCTCTCACATAATCAAAGTTCGTTTAGATTGTATCGCATCACGAAAATTTAATAATGACTCGTGAAATGGCTGTATCTTGAGATCGGAAGTGGTTGTGGGTACAGGAATGTTCGGTATCTAGACGTATAAAAACGGGATTGAAGTGATATACTCATATGTATATTTAAACGACGGCTGATTAGGATATTTTATTTTAAGGGTTTACCAACAATAATTTTGCTTTTATTTTTAACATTGTACAAAGCAGACTAACAATAGACATGAAACAATGCTTATAGAGCGTACGAAAATGTATTTTCTAGAATTTTACGGTGAAAATCGGTTGCTCGTTGATTGACATGTCTCATAGAAGATTGAGGTTAGACTGGAATGAATATTCATTTCGCTCTTAAGGCAATATCGATCTTACGAGTAAAAGTGGGTACGACTCGTTAGTCGTCTCATGAATATGGGTTATTAATGAAATTAATTTTCTAGATAGTAAGTTTCTTATTAATTAAAAACATATTTTTGCTTAATATAACGGTATCTTCGTCATTTTATATGTTTATCGTAAATTAAGTTTCGTAGAAGTAGATCTATGATTATAAAATTAAATGATGTAGGTTATTAAAACAGTAACAATGTACACAAACACTTTAATAAGATAACTTGTTTTTTCATGCAATGGAAAGTTTGGTCAACGAGGCGCCTCAGCTTTTAAACTTATTTTGCAATTGATTAAAGCGTGGGCGTTTTTATTCCAACGTATCAATTTTAGAAGTTAAATGAATTTTTTTTATAATAACAATACCCACACACAGTTACAAAATCGCTTTAATTAATGAATCCCTAAGAAAGATACAATTTTTTTTTAATCATGATTATATGATAAACTCAATAAAATATTGTATTGTTACCGATCCTTGAAAATTTTACAAAGTTTGCATTAAATCTGTCCATTTAAAATGGGTCAACATCGTGTATTAATCAGTTACGTATAAACATACTCGTATAGATAAAGTTCACAAAAACGTGTTAAAACGATAATGAATTTCCTATAACACGTTCATTCAGTTATCCATTAATGCGTATTATGTACAAATATTATTTTTGTATTCATTTGTTGTCTCGTTTGATTTGCGAAGCTTTGTTGTCAACACGTAACACTTATTCATAAAGATGTTAATGGTGGTTAATAAAAATGTTTAATTGTTAAATATTCCTCTTGTTTACTTATTTCGGTCGCACTTGTATGTAACCCACTTATGCCCGTCTCGTAACCCGGAAGTTTGCACTTCTAGGAACACTGAATAACGCACTTAATTGTTCGTACGACGGAAAGATAGCCAACATTAATATTTAGATTTTTAGTTCTGGTCTACTCGTTTAGCTAACATGTATCTGTTACTTATATTTATCTATTTAAACGTTCTGAAATGACGAGCTTTTGCTGACTTAGTTTTTCTTTATTTAAAATAGCGTTCTCTTCAGCTATATAACTGTTTTTTTTATGAATTTTTCCATTGATCCAAATGGCGTTTTTTAACGAAGCCATTCATAACAGCTTTGCACCCCGTGGTCGAAGAAAAAGTTATATTTATCATAAAATCGGTTCAATTATTTAAATGTGGAGAAGAGACTGAGAGACAGGCGGCTACTTTCGTATTTATAATTTATTATTTTACTTTTATATTATGAGGACAATTAGATTAAAAAAGCAAGCAAAGTCTACCGAGTTAGCTTATGCAATAATAAATCCAGCGCGTGTCAAAAATCACGACACTTTCAAATGAAGCTCATCAAAACTTTCCACGATAACTCACGCGATCCCAAACAATAAACGTCAAATGTTTGTAATGCGCCACAATTTTGTGTCTGACAATGTGTACGCATTTATTACTATAATTAGATAGTGAAAGCTCCGCGAGAGCGCCTGTGCTTGTACATGAGCAACAATATGTCGATTACAAATTACACGTCTAATTGTTCTTGTATTTGAAAGTGTTTAATAAATAGACGATTGCTCGCATGCAATTATGGGCGTGGATGGGTATCGACTTGATAACGAACTCTAATTATTCCTCGTATTAAAGGTTATTATTTTAATATTAGCGAGCAGACTGAAAAGTATAGTATATATGATACAGCATAATTAAATAAAATTCCCTTTTTAGTTAAGGTCAGTCGTGAACTTGACTCTCATATTGAAAGCGCAAGTCATATTTGCCTTCAAGCGTTAAGAAGTGCAAGTACGTAAGTCAAACACTACTCTCGTCAGCTGTAAAAGCCGAAGCGTCGTATTAATTCGCAAAATTGTAGGGCAAGGACCGGTGTCTAGATTTTAAACAGTGCGAACTTGTTTGCGATTGAAATTTATTGTCTGCACGTCCGCCAACCGACTGACACACTGAAATATTTTTTCATTGAACTAAAACATGCGAATTAACGTAACTGGGTTTTGTATTGAGGTTTGTTTTTAGGTTGGTTGCGCGGTGGGGACTGTCGAGTTATTGACTGGCTAAAAAATGTGCTGATAAATAATAAAAAAAAACTTTTTTGTTACCATAAAAGCTGAAATTAAATAAATGATTAAAAACTAATGATTACCTTTGAAAAAGTAGTTTTCGTGATTATAAATTAACGAACCACATACTATTCAAAATTGTGGCAACCCACAGCATAATGGACGGCATTGTTGAAAAGAATTCAAGAAATTGGCAAAGCATCAGAATTGTTGGTGGTGAAAAACAATCCTGTCATAGTAACGGGTACTAGAAGCGCGTATTGCACGCAGAGCTCACGTACCGAAGCCGTGTTTATAGGAAAAGGTTAATATAAACGTACATCAAAGAAATTTGTAATCCGCTTATAGTTAACTGTGTATCGAACGAGAAGTAAATAGTGATATCAGAGATAGAAATACGAGATCGCCTGCTATCAAGGACATTGTTAAAATTCTTCCGGTATTGTTCACTTCAATGAGATGTAAACTACTGATTTTATTATGTGTTTTGTTTCAGTGGTTTTAAATTAGCACGGTTAAGACGTTGTAAAGGCTATTTAAAAATAAAGAAACGGATCGTCTTAAATGCTATTAACGTTTTGTGTGAAGTCATGATCGGTTTTTACGTAATTGTTTTAAACAACTTTAACAATATATATCGACATCACATGATTCCTTTTAAAGAATTACGATAGCTAGAAAGTAAGAATATATTTTTTTAATATTTTCGTTTTGTATAACACCTAATTTGATATATCTATTTGTTATAGAGCCCCGGTGCAGTGACCGGCACGGGCGCGAACGCGGAGAGCTCGCGGGACGCGCTCGACGTCCGCTATTCGCTCGCCGCGCTCGCTGACGACTACACGAAGCGAAAACACGTCGTCAGAGTGACCACAGCGGCTGGCGCTGAGTTACTATTGCAGGTAAGATTACCGTTAACTAGTGAATTGTGTAAAATATTCTATGTAAGGCAATTAACGATACAATTCAAACTAATAAAAGCCTACATGTTAAAAAATAAATGACTTAAAATTTCAATAATTATAGGCGGATGGCGCAGCAGATGCTCAAAGATGGCTTGCAGCCCTCAGACGACACTCAGCAGAACCTCCCGTAGAGTCAGCAGCAATCCCGGCCCCTCCCTCTTCCGCACCTCCCACAACTACCGCTCCCCCGGCCTCCGCAGACTGCTCATCGCCACTCCCTCCACAGAGAAGTAAAAAGATCGGCAGGAACAGATCGCCTACGGGTAAGCTATATCAAAACTAATCCTGAAAAAAAAAATGCAATATATCCAAGTATGAAAAAGCATAAATTTTTATGCGAATGTCGACTAGCGATAGTCTAATGTATGAATTAAGTAAAACGTATCGACTATAAAATAAAAATTAAATCATTTTAATCGACAGTGAGGTCCTTTTGATCCTCCTAAACATAAGTTTTAACTCTATATGTTGCGCTTCCAGTGTCCATGGTGGGCCCGCCCACGCCCACTCTCCCCTCTTCGCCCAAGAACAAAACGTGGAAAGGTCGCATGGCCAAGCAGTTCCGGCGCATGCACGGCGGCGCGCACGCCGCGCCCGCCGCCGCCACGGGCTGGCTCGGCGCGCCGCTCGAGCGCTGCCCCGCCGACCCCAACCACCCGCTCGTGCCCAAAGCGGTCACCCTGCCCGCTGATGCCGTTGAGGTGAGACTGAAAATTCAGACACCCAACACAACGATCTTTTTATTGCCAATTATTGTGTGGATTTAGAACAATTTTAATTTTCTTGTCACAACAATTCCTGAGTACAGACTTATTTATTAGTAAATTAGAAAAATTAAAAAACGAAAATAAAAAAAAAATAGTAAATTATAATCGATTCAGTTGAGTTCTAACTAAATTAAATCGAGTCGACTAATTCATAACTGAAAAGCAATCTAAATGATTCTTATAGTAGTGAATAGTAAGCGAGTAACCACCCGCATTGCAGGCGTACGGGCTCCGCACGGTGGGCGTGTACCGCGTGCCCGGCAACGCGGCGGGCGTGGCGGCGCTGGCGGCGGCGCTGGACCGCGGGGAGCCGCCGCCGGAGGGCGACCCGCGCTGGGCCGACGTGCACGTCGCCTCCAGCCTGCTCAAGGCGTACCTGCGCCGCCTGCCCGACCCGCTGCTCACCGCCGAGCTGTACCCCGCCTTTATCGGTGAGTTCGGTGGGAAGTTGTGAGGTGTAGATAGGTGATGTCTTCTCGATGTCTTCAGAAAAATATCGTTAGTCCTATTTTTTGTTTTGTTTTTTTTTTGATACAAAATTGTATTGAATTTGATAAGTTTTGTGGAATATGGTTAAAGAAGTAGTAGTAGTAGTAGTAGTAAATTTTCATTCGGATAACATATAGTAAAGCTGCGGGCCGAAAGACTATATACTATATAATAATCATCTTTTACTTATGATGAACTTAAAATAACGCTGTTCGCCATCTGTGTTGAGTGGCAACTAACAGAGCGTGTGTCGGCAGCGGCGGACCGGTCGGCGGAGCGCGCGCACGAGCTGCGGCGGCTGGTGCGCGCGCTGCCCGAGGCGCACTACGAGACGCTCAAGTACCTGGTGCGGCACCTGCGCCGCGTGGCCGCGCACGCGCCCGCCAACAAGATGGAGCCGCGCAACCTCGCCATCGTCTTCGGGCCCACGCTCGTGCGCGCCGCCAGCGACGACATGCTCGCCATGGTCAACGACATGTCCAGCCAGTGCCGCATCATCGAGTCCTTCCTCACGCATGTCAGTGTGCACGCTTTTAGTTTGATTGAACCCACTTTTTATTTGTACGATAGCAGTTAAACGAATGGCAGTTGAGCTGGAAATAATTTGTTATCGAACACATGTACGCATATCATTTCTTTACTTTGAATCTTCTAACGAGAACATAATTATTTTAACCAAAAATTAAAGCGTAAACGAAAAATTATCAGAATTAGACCAAATTTGTATGGGGCCACATAGAAGGCACGAGCTTTCAAATAAATAATGTATATTTATTGGAACAGTACTCGTGGTACTTCGAGGAGGAGGACGGCAGCCCGCCGGCCGAGCCGCCCGCCGCCGACCCGCTGTCGCCCGCGCCCGCGCCCTCGCGGGACCTGCTCATACACAACGTCAAGAAGATCGAAGGTGATAAACACAACTTTAACGACAATAATCATTAAACATTTTTCGATTCATATTTCTTTAAAAATTATGTAATCAATTCGTTTTCAAAATTTAGACTCTGAAATCGTCACAACATTGTAGCTCATCATTTATCATTTTTATACAAAGAATTATCCAATATTGTTTCATTAAAAAAAACTGTATACTTCTCTGACTATACTTCTCTTATACACCTTCTTACCAAAACAAAAGAAATATATATTTTTTTAACTATGCAGTCATTATAACTACAATATTTCTTTCTAAACTCTATCATCGATACAGTCGCGTCACTAACCCACGTGTCCCCTCAGGCAAAGACGTGTCGACGCGCGACATAGTGTCGTCCATAATATCGGCGGCGAACCGCAAGATCCAGCGCAAGCCGCGCAAGAGCGACAAGAAGTGGGAGGCGGCGCGCGCCGACGCGTCGCCCGGCGCCTCGCCGCCGCGCTCCCCGCCCGCGCACCTCGCCGCGCACCTCGCCGCGCCGACCTACGAGTCTGACAAGTGAGTTGAGACTCTATCTCACTCCCTATAAGTGTTATATTTCCATAGCGTCTTCTCACCGTGCCGCCCCATGAACGTGACGAGCGAGTTTCAACTCTATGTTACACCACTAAGGGCTATATTTCCATACAGACGTGTCGCCGCTCATGTCGACGTTTGCTATTGAAATCCACTTGATGAAAATCATGCAAATATAGTGTAGCTGGATTCCTCAATTTCATTATTTAACAAAGTCACAATTAAAAATTGAATTGTACCGTAATCTTGAACAAAACCATATTTTCACCAGAACAGTTTGCACCATTTTCTCTGTATACTTAATAATAAAATCACATAAAATTTTCAGAAACGATATGGATTCAATGAGCCGCGGTCGACAGGACATCTCGCGACACACACACTCGCTTAACAACTTCTCTATAGACGGTGAGTTTCATTTTATTTAGTGACAAAAACTTGATAAGCTTCTTAATAATAATTTATCATTATTAAAAGGATTCAAAATAGGAAGGAAAAGAAAGAAGTCAATATGAAAATGCACGATAGGTTTGAAGAACTTGTAATGTCAGTGATATTGTTCAATTGCATTGCCATCGGACCTTTTCAGTACGCAGAGTAACTTCATATTGAAATTTCATTTACCTCTTCTAAATTGTGAGCTTATATAAAAATGTCATATAAATCTGTCTGTATAGATGTGTGTAAACGTGTCTACTATTTGCCCCATTAGGTGTCCAGTTCTGACGTCAGAGAGTAGACACAGCAATCCCTTTCTTTTGTCCACATTCAAAGGTATAGGAATGTGAGCGTGCGTTTGCAAGTGTGTGCGTGTACGCGGACGATGTTAATGCAAAATATCACTTGTTTATACTCACTCATTGGCTGATTTGTTGAAATGTATTGCATACAAATTTTTTTATGTATATAAAGTATATATGGCAGACTGGGGATCGTATATAGATTGGGGACGAAATGATAGGACACTTCAATACTCAAGTATTTTTGCATTTTAGAAAAAACACATAATAGTGTACATAAGACGTTTCGCGTGATATGTCATATTTAATAATATACGATTAACACTTTCCGTCATAAGTTTTTTGAGTGAGTGTGAACAAAATTTTGCGATTGTCATAAATAACTAACTAACGCTTCGATTTAGCGGCAGCCGCTGACAGCACGGCTTGAGCGCTCGTGCATTTCTGGAGCCATCATGTACATACCATATTACCACGTCATTCACTCATCACGTTTTCGCTCGACGCGACGACAATCTAACGCTTTCGTATCGTGATTAACGAAAACTGCATCATTTCGAGGAGTCAACGCGTAATCTTTGTTATAGGAACCGGAGATTTAGTGTCTTCTCTCACGAGCACCTTCGATCAGAAACTGCGGACGTTGAACAACTCGTCGCCGCTCGACGACGGCAGCATCCCGTACGCGGACGAGTGCCAGGACGAGCACGACGAGGGCAAGTCCGCCGGCAGCTCGCCCTCCGAGGGGAGCCTGCGCAGCGAGCGCGACGAGCGCGACGAGCGCGACGAGCGCGTGTCGCCCGGCCTGCGCGCGCACGAGCTCAAGGCGGCCTGGCTCGCGCGCGACCT
>NC_052121.1:8319404-8361897 GCF_012273895.1 Zerene cesonia | reverse complement strand
TTCATTGTGTATATTTTGGAAAAATGAAAATAAATAACTCAAATCAATTTCAAGAGGTTGTATCATTTAAATACCCTACACTACATAAAAAAACTTATTATATAAGAAATACTTAGCGAATAATATAATAAAGAAAACATAATGATAAAAATTAAAAAAAAATAATTTTTCATAGCGATGATAAAATAATCATATTTAAGATAACAATTGTTTGTTCTGACACTGCTGTATGAGTGAAATCAGAAGAAACACTAAATTGTAAAAAAAACTGATATTTCGCCCCGTTTCATTGTAGTCAGTAAAGAAGTATCGTAAGAAATATTATTCATGACGACTGTATATCCAATCGTTCACTCATTTTTTATACGTGTCAACATTAACCCGCTGTTTTTTTTTTCCCAGTATATTCTGGCATTTTTTTATGGTGACATCTATTGTCATTTACAATAAGGTTCGAAATAGAATGTAGTATTAGAAAGAAAACAAACTGTTCTTTATTGATTATATATTATTCATTCAACTAATTTCATCTACCACACATATTTTGAAATAATAAACTGGGAATCTTTAACTATATTTAAACAGAGACCTTGTACTAAACATTACCATCATGGTGATAAAATCAAAATGTGTCTATAGTCGACTACAACGTTCATTAACATTTACAATCAACTGTGAACCATTTTCTAATCAAACTGCTACTATTGTTCTAAATTACTAAACATTTATAACTAGCCAAATGAGACAAGGCATGATAAACGACTGCTGATTTTTTTTCAATGTATAAATCCATTCAAATTTTAGTTATGCCGAAATGTGATCAACAAAAATGCAGTCTCACTTAATGATGGATCGCATAACACCTAATACAGTTAATATCAAATAATACTTATAAGATCTACACAATTCAAACGTTAATGACTTTAATTAAATGCTTCAAACATTCTCTTGCACCTCGCAAAATAAAGAGATCGAATTTCGAGTAAAATACATAATGCCCGAAAATATACCACACATTGCGTAAAATCTAAGAATAACTAAAGATCCTATCAGACCATATCAACTTAACACTGGTATCACATCATGCCACTATATAAAAATACCATGCTCAGAAAATGCAGACTGCAAAATATTTCTATAAATTATTACAATATTATAGATATATATGGAGACACAAATACGGGTATGAGTCTATATTAGAAAATACAGGAATCTTTATTTATATTAATCTTAGGAAGTATAGGTTTCTTTCGGTCGTTAACATTTTAACACGGCTTATATGAGACTGAGAATGTAAAAATTAACCAACCGCAAGCAAAATTAACCATTTCATATATACAAAAGTGACACATGTCGATATGGTCCGATGTAAGAAAAGCTTAATTTAAAACTACGGCGACTCATTCTCAACGAGTCCAGGCAAGTCTTGCTCTCTATAACGGCGAGTATTATGCGTTAATAAATTTTAATAACTTCACGTGCACATGCAGATCCACACCGTAACTTAATGAGATAGCTAATGAGAAATATCGCTCAAAATAACGCTCTGAAATCTATGAGACAGTATCAATGGTAAGTGCTATCGGGGCACACTGCACGTCCAGTTTATGGATTCTACAATTACTGGAAATACTGTAGGTTACTATAAAAACAATGCTCCCGAGATTTTTTCATCGCTTTTCTAGCATTTTGAACATAAAATGCTAAGTCGATATTTTATACTCTCTCTAGTTAAAAGTATTTTGAGTCACACTAACTTTAATAGCCATTACTCAATATGGACGTGACTTTTAAAATTTGAAGTTATAAAAATATTGCATTATTAAATAATCAAAAATAGTGTTTTGAACAAGACGTCCGAAAATTTTATAACATTTTGGAATTCCTTATAAATAAAATTCGTAAGATCCACTTCTATATAAAATTAAACTTTACTTTGTACTATTACACAAAGGGAATCATTAAATACTTTTGAAGAGAATACATAAATCACCAATCCTATATTATATGCATAGCATTTTAATAAATAATCAATTATACACACTTCACAAAACAATTCACTGACTTCTAACATAACATTAAAATTATCCTCACACCCTTAGTCTCACCGAAAATATCATATTCGATCAAATATGTCGTGAATATTCCAAATGGTTACTATGACCAATTTAACAGTATATTTCCATATTACAAGTATTGCCGGGGAAAATTTTACCCACAACTAAAGTTAACCGGTTTATGAGTATTACATAGCAGTCAGCTTTTCTTGTAAGTAAAGATATACCGATAACATTTTTTTAATAACAAAATAAACTGCGTTGTTTAATGTGACAACTTACACAAACCCGAAGATACCGCAAATTTAACAGTTACAACATATACCCAAATGTAATTTTTCCATAGATTATGTTTTATCTCATTTTTAATAGAAATAAAGCATTTTGTAACCAAGGTTCCAGTAACTTCTTAAATCAGTCATATTCCGAGAATTCTCTTAATTTTGAGCCTATTAAAACTGAAACACTATTACAAATATTTTGCCCATGTACTCTTTCATTTTATGACACACCTACCCATGCTTTCTCATTGTAACTAATAAACTCAATAATTCGTCCTCGTTACAGTTAAATAAAATAAAAATGCATCACAGCGATAAAATTGCAATTCAGCGCCTAACAATTGAAGATATCAAAAACATTTTGAAATATTTCGAAATTGAAACCGTTTTGAAATTAAAAAACGAATTGAAATATTCATAGTTTTTAAAGGCAACAATCACACACAAATTAAAATACATATTTGAGGAGTTTTCCTTATTATTTATCTATACAAGGTTGAAGCGTAGAAAGGGAGAATGATGGGCTATGGCGTACGGGTAGAATAAAGGACCATTGGCGTAAAGCGGTGAAAAACAAAGATTATGTAATATACAACCGCAAACTATCCCGTGTGTATATCTTGGAAGTTGAAGCGTCCGAGAGGGATAAACTATTTCATTGATAACATATAGGGTGGTATTAAAGTACACACACTATTACGGAGGACGAGTGTCACTTATTTGGGTTAAGATAAACATTGATGTGACCCAGTTTTAGTATTGTTTGAAAGATTGAGTTGCCGTGCATTAGTTGTCTTGTCGCAGGCTGGTTGCGTACAGATTGAGTGTTGATTACAAGTTATGGGCAGTTTGCGGGCAGATTGCGGGCAGGTAGTGGGCAGGCTGCAAGTGGGTTTTTGAATCGGAGCGGGTCGATAGAGGGTCGGTAGGTGTCGGTTAGTGGCGGTACTCGGGGCGCAGGTCCGGTCAGTCGCGGGCGGCGGGCGGGTGCGGCGGGTGCGGCGGGTGCGGCGCCAGCGCGGGGTGCGGCGCGGGCTCGGGCGCCGCGGGCGAGCGCGCCGGGCTCCAGGGCGCCACAGGCGGCGCCTCCGCGCCCGCGCCGCCCGCCACGCCGCCCTCCAGCGACAGGCTGTTGAGCAGCATGTCGAACAGCGTGTCCTGCAATCGATCAATAGTCTTTTAAGTTAACTTTGAAATAAATACCTGAACTTTCATTTATTATGATTCAAATGGATGTAAAAATTGTCGTGTTAGTATTAGAAAGTTCACTTACATTATAATCCAATATGACTTCCACGTCGTCGTTGTCACTGAGATCTGGCGCCCAATAATCGTGCGGAGCGGGACTTCCCACTACTCTTTCTGAAACTAAGTATGAAAATATAAATATTAACACACTCACACACACACACCATCGTACACTAAACATCGTGTCGGTAAAACGCTTATTTGACACATTATTGGCTGATCAAAAAATACTGATGATTGACTGACAGCAATTTGACGAAAACTACAGTTTATGTAGTGCAATGTATTTGTGTATTCTTTCCCACTCCAAAGAAAAACATTAAGCAACACGTAAAAATTATTTACATTTGGCAGATGCTGCCTACTTGGCTCTCATTACCAACGTATCCACCAACCATGCGCGAGCGCATCGCTAGCAAGCTACTAAAGTAACAGGAACACCAGTACCGGGGGTGTGCGCGTGCGCGTGCGCGTCGGGCAGCTGTCCCGGCTCGAGCGGCTCGAGCGGCGCGAGCGCGATGGGCGAGAGCGCGTGCGGGCGGCGCGCGCGGGGCGCCCGCGAGCGGCCCGCGCACGCGCCGCGCCGCCCGCCCGCCTCCTCCGCCGGCGCGTTGCGGGACGACCAGTTGCGCTTCGGGCCTGCGAATGCGAAATTCGATCATTTTATGATAATAATGATATAATTGCTGTGAAATCCCCTACGAATATTACGTAATAAATTTAATTTTTCACTTACATATTTACTTCATTCAACATAAGATGATGACAAAAAAACAACTCCCACTGTATTGTTATAAGTCTATCAGACCTCTAACACTTAGCACTCCCCCCCCCCCTCCTAAACGATTGCCGAATCTGTACGCAAACCAATAGCGAGCACTCACTGTGACGCGGGCGCGTGCACTTGGGCGTCAAGCCGTTGATCTTCATCAAGTTGAGCAGCAGCATGTCCGTGTGCGCGGCGGTGGACAGCTGCGGGTCGTCGTTGCGCGGCGCGGAGTGAGCCGCGTGCGCGTGCGCTGGCGCGGGCCCGTCGCTGCCGGCCGGCGTCACGCCGCGCCCGTGCACCGCGCACAGCAGCCGCGACAAGATGTCCGCTTCGTTGCTGCTCCCGCCCATGCCGCCCATACCGCCCATACCGCCCATCGCACCCATGGCGCCCTCTATGTCGTTCTCGCCTGATGCAAGAATTCGATATTAATAGCTGAACATGTTGCCAACACTAGTTCGTTTAGTTCAATACATATTGTATTTGTATAAAAATGTTTTGCTGGTGTGCTATAATTCAATAACACGCAAATGTAGACAATGTGGAATAAATATCTATTTATTATACAAGAATAGAAATAAATACATTACCTTTTATGTTAAGGCAAAAAAGCATTTTTTAAATAAAGCAACTATTAATTTTAAAAGATGTTATAGTATTTATTATAAAAATAGCAGTATTACAATCACAAAAGTTTCAACAAAATAGAGTAAATTTACTATTAAAAGCAACACTACAACTTATGAAAGAAATGAAAATAAAATAAATGAATGAATTAATATTTGTAATTTTTGCTAAAATAGAAAACATAAAATATCTTATAATAAAAGAGAGAGATCATTATAAAGAGAACACATTTAAAAGCTATAATTTGAGATATCTTTAATCTTTTTAAGTTACCAACGGTTATGATGTGTATGCTTATATGTATATCCAAATTACTCATAAAATAATTTGTATAAAGGTTATTTTTTATGGCGTCTAAATGAAATTTGTGCGTTATTTCTTTAAAATTTATGAGTTTAACTAAATACTGTTGTTTCGCAACTTATACCTGCTCTGGTTATGAACCACGAAAGTAATTAATGAAATTAAATTGCATAGGTATAGCAATAATATTATATATAGCAGGTTTGTGCCTATTCACGTTTAAAGTCAGTATTCCTTAGTATTTTGCCTTGTAATATTTTTCCTAGAAAAAATATAACAGTTTTTAATCAGTTAAATATCCACAGTAAGCTTTTTTAATAAAATTTTTCACACAGAGTACTTCCATCAGAATCGATCAAAAATTGCTATCACAAAAGTACTACTGTAAAATTTTTTCATGTATTTTAACTACTGTTAACATATTAAAAAATCTAATCTAAGTGGGTTTTCATTGTATGGATATACAGCATATTTAACTTTTTTTTGGTTTTATTAAATTGTATTTTGAGTTTTATTTTTTATACTTTATGTTTTATGTTCTGACTGAACAGTATTTATCTACTGATGCCGTATATAGGGCGTGTCGCGTGCGGCGTGCGGTCGGCGGAACGAGCGGCGGCGGCGGCGCGGCGGCTCGTCCGAGCACAGCGAGGGCGGGGAGTGCGTCGGGGATGGGGATGGGGATGGGGACGGCGACGGGGATGGGGATGGGGATGGGGACGGCGACGGGGATAGGGACGGGGACGGGGATGGCGACGGGGATGGGGATGCGGGGCACTCCGCCAGCGCACACCACGAGCACCTGCTCGCCGACGAGCCGTCTGTGGGAACACGCTGCGTGTAGGATTGGGAAGTGGATGGAAGCTGATAGTGGGTTAGGTCATAGTGATAGGGATAATTATTTGGTGTAATTTTTTTTCTCGGTGTGCATAATGCGTTAAAACAATATTTATACACATTGAAAACGACCGCACCCGCGAACGCGACACGAAAATAAATAAATAGAAAAAAATCAAACAAAATAATCACAATATACTAACAAAAAAATCTAAATAAAAAGTTACAGTAAGCTTAAAAGAGATCACCGCGTCGCTATCGCGGTGCGGTGTAAGGGAGAACAGAATGGAAGTCTTGTAATCATATAATAAATAAATAGAAATATGAATGTAGACATAGTTTGTTATTACCTGACATAGTTTCTTCGTCAACATCATTTTCCTCATTGGAATTTTCCTCTATGTGATTCACATTGGTATCGTCCACAAAACCGTCAAGTTCACTGAACATCAAGTCCTGGAATTAAATAACGATACTTAAAAAGATCAAATATCTGTGGAGGCTATCGTAAAACTAACAATATACATTAGTAATATTCATAGAAATAATATTTATTTATTGATTTAATTAAAACATAATCTATGAGTTTATTTAAAACTGAAATACGATATGTGTAATGACGTCACTCACCCCAGTGTCACTGCTGGACTCCGAGTGCGCGTGCGCATTGCGCGGCGAGTGTGTCGCAGTGGTCAAGAGTGCACCGCCCGACTCGTTCTTGGCCGTGCTGTGCAGCTCCGGCGATGAGATCGAAGTGCACAAAGCACCTGCGCATGCGCCGTGCCCTTCTGTTATAGGAGTGCTGGCTACAGCTGGAAGAAGACAAGTGTTCATGTGGTATTACTAAAAAAATAACACAATATTATTTTATATTTACCTAACTTATAAAATATATAAAGAAATCACTAAGTACAATGAAAACTTATAAAAGGAAAAATAAAGTTAAGTAAATCAAGATAGTTTATTTCATGCTCTTTTATACGATTATTTTCATATTGCTTTAACTGAAGACAACCAACCGGTGAGATGCGTGTCCTTATCTGGCGGCGGCAACCGGTCGGGGCGCTCGGGACGCTCCGGGCGCTCCGGGCGCTCGGCGCGCTCCGCCCGCTCGGCGCGCTCGGGCCGCTCGCGCCGCAGTCGCGCCGCGTGCGCGTGCGCGTGCGCGTGCGCGCCGCCCAGCGCGCAGTGCGCGCCCGCCGCGCCCTCCGCGCACGACCGTATCGAGCTCGCTGATCTGGAACAGATATTTAATGTTTGGATGTATTTGATGTACTAATCGCATGCGGGAAACAGAACGGAATGGAAAAATGACAATATTGTTATGTAATGGGCATAGTAAAAATTTGATACTGCTCAACATAATATTACTGTACGCGCTTTTTATACATGGCATAGAACTTAATATTCTGTAATCATACAAAAGTTTTGAAGCACAACCAGCAAAATTCGAAACGTAGTAGGCCACGACGGAGAGAAAGAGAGATGTAGACTTTTACACGTTTAAATCATTCTACAATTAGCTCAATAAAGTGCGTCACCTGGAGGTAGAAGGCAGGTTGTAGGCGTCGAGCGCGTGCTGGTTAGCGCGGCGGGCGAGGTGCGCGTAGTCGCCGAAGCACGCGTCGGCGGCGGCGGCGGCTGCGCCCGCGCCGGCGCCCATGTTGCGGCACGCGCCGCTCGCGCACGTCTCTTCGAACAGCGAGTTGTTTAACACCCCTGCCAATAAAATAAGTTCAAAAATAAATATATTTATTTATATAATAATGTTACAGGAATAATGTCATGAATGAGCGCTGACCTGGGCTGGTGAGCCTGGGCGCGACGGCGTGCAGCGAGGTGAACTTCCAGGGCGGCGGCGGGTCGCTGCTGTCGGCGGGCGGCTCCGCGTCCTGCGAGCCCACGGAGCCGCTGGACGCGCGCGTCGCCGCCATCGAGTTGCGCGACATCTCCAGGCTGAGGCGCTGCGCGGGCACAACAACGCGGTGAGTACGAACACCCCACCCTGGCCCCACCCCGCGGCGCTACCCGACTCGATAGCAGCCAACCAAACTATGATTTATCTCACCCAAAGAATCGATCAGGTGTTTTTGCTTAAAGTAGTTGCTAACCCATATCAGTACCTACATTCTTACAAATTTCGTAATTTTTTTTTAGTAATAAATTCACATGGGAGGCTATAGCGTTTCGTTACGTAACGCGTTACGGTGCCAGTGTCTGGCTTCCCTTTCTCTCACGCATACGTTTAGTTTGATTTGATTTCGTAAAAATAAGAAAAACAGCAACCCTAGCAGTATACCTTTTTGTGTAACTGCGCTACTAGACCAGGTGGTTAATCTCCATCAAATAATTAATCAGTAAACTACCGCCCATGACTCGTTTAACATACCTAACATACATAACTACATTCAGTAATGAAATATGATTTTTATTTCTGATGAACAATCACAACCTTCTTACAAATTAAGCATGTATTCACATAATTCAAGGCCATACCAGTTCGTTTATAAAAATGAAACAAACAATATACCTCTTTGAGATCATTAATTTGCAGTATATGTTGATTCTGCATCGTAATTAACTGGTTGATGTACCACTGTTGGTCACGACAACGTTGGTAAAACGTTGGCGGACGCACTTGGAACCTAAAAACGACACAAAATTGCACAATACAAACGACATAAATTAATTAAATATGTTTAAAAAAATGCAACCTATTGAATATGCAAATTGTAATGACGCTTATGAAAACGATTTCTTGTGTTAAATTTAACATGTTCGTCCTAACTACCATCAACATGTTCATCAGAGAAATCCCTACTAGGTAAATAAATAGCTCAAAATTATACGTAGCATATTAGTGTCATTCGTGTCATTTTGTAATGGTAGTCGAGCACGCTTCGGCACGGATTGGGCCAGCTCGTACCGGGAAAGTACCACACCCCCACAGAAAATAGCATACATAAAATAGCATACTGTCGTGTTTCGTTCGGTGAATGCGGGAGACGGAGGCCCATATCATTTTCCTTACCCTTCGCAGTCCTTTCCTTTATTCCTCCCGTCAATCCTTTCCTAATCCCTTTCAAATTTGTCTGCAATCGGCCTTACGCCTCTCCAAATGTTCATGGGCGGTGGTAACGCTTACCATCAGGCGACCCACCAGCTCCATTGCCGACTATGATATTAAAAAAAAACATTTGATCCTTTCTACATATTGGAGCAAATCCAAGCACAAATGCACACCTCAATATAAGCGTATCCGTGTCCGGGTTGAGGTACCCCTCGCTGGCGAGCAGGTCGAGCCTAAAGAACCGGTTGTACCCCCAGCACTCGCCCACCTCGAAGTCGGACGCGAACTCGCGCACGATGTTCTTGGACGGGTCGCGCGACACCTGGTGCAGCATCTCCACGCGGTACTCGTACCTACCGAGAATGCGCCTTATTGCCGGGGAATAGAATACATTTTGGATGAACAAAACGCGTCAAACATTTTGTATGGTGTGTATAACGGATAATAATTTCGTAAGAGCAAATGTGAAATCTTTGGTGTGGGTAGGAAAAGCAAAAAAAAAACGTGTTTTCAAACGAAGATAAAGATATCACTTTATCTTCGTATAACATAAGAACCCATTTCGTATTTTACAATTTTTGATTTTGCAACCACTAACAATACAAACATCACTTAAAATTACACTTAGTATATAAAGTATGTAATGTTAAAAAACAAGTTAAACATAGCTAAACTCCGCTAGAAGACCAAAGCAAAGCGAGAGATAACAAATCACTAAGGCACTTGATGATAGGCGAAGTGTTGAAGATGATCCCTATTTACAGCAGCTATTTATAAAGAAACATCGATTACAAGCCTAGAGACCTTCTCTAAGAATGAAGACGAAATGCTGAACTCAAAAAAGCAACTGAAATATCTGTTTTTGTTGACCATTTTGTGGTAAGCTTTACAAATTGGCCAAATAATGGTAAATCCATTATTGCACTATCGCCTGAACAATAAGTTAATAGAAAGCAAGCAGAAAAACAAATTTTATATACAGATTTCATATTTTTTTTTTTAGTTAAAATAATAAGTGAACACAAACAATTATAACGATACGAATAAGTCTTATCTGAGCCCTTAGTGCTCTTGTATTTTAGTACTTAAATCATCCTGTAATTTTTAAATTTGAACAAGCCGCATTATTTTACACACAGCCATTTCAGTTGCTATTAAATAACAGATAAACCTGCGAAGTCAGCGCACACAATGTCTTAACAGCGTCATGCCCACACTGCAACTAAATAAATAATCCATTCGACTCACCTCTTGCCTACACTGAATCGAGCAATGCTTGCAATCAAATACTTGCATTATAATATCACTTCAGTACAGTGTCATTTCTGTTGATTTAGATTAAATAAATACAAAACTTAAATATAATTTGTTGTCTGCATGGAGAAAATTATTGTTAGTTAGTTAATCTTAAAAATATTAGAATAATAAAGGTTTTATGATATATCATCATGAAACATGACAATGAAACTTATAAATAGGTTAAATTAGATAAAAAAACAGGTTATTTAAGATTTTATAGTGACGTACACAGATATGCAGAAGCACGAAGGCATAAAATTGATCACGTGTTCAGTGTGAGTTACCTAGCTCAGGCACTCAAAAAAAATGTAAGTTCAGAGGAACATGAAGGGCCGGTGTAGGCAATGTGAGCCTAGAACTGGAGGCGGCACAAACTTGGAAGTCTCATGCAGACCTCCCTCCAGGGGCCCGGAGAGACGACGCGGGTCAAACTAAGGACGGCACGCAGTCGGAGGCGCCGGGTAGACCACCAGCTCCAGGACAAGAGGCCAGGCAAACTTGAAACAAGGGCGGCACGCAGTCGGGGGCGTCGCGTAGACCACCAGCTCCAGCACTAGAGGCGAGGCGAGCTAGAAACACGGGCGGCACGCACTTGGAGGTCTCGGGCAGGCCGGCGCTGAGCTCGAGGAAGACGGAGAGGTAGTTGCCGCGCACGACGCCGTTGCCGTCGGGGTACACCTTGAGGCGCCAGCACAGGCCGTGCACGTGCAGCGGCGCCGAGTACACGGGCGCCGCCGCGTGCTGCAGCTGCGTGAACTTGCTCAGCGGGAACGTGCTGCTGTCGTAGCTCGGCACTATCTCGCTGCGCACACACACCAACGTTTCGCTTATTATATGTGTCGAATTGTGTTCATACGATTATGTTCATAAGAGCAGTAACATTTAATGTAGGAGTCGAGCATGCTTTGACACCAATTGGACCAGCTCTCACCGGGGAAATTACCACATCCCCACAGAAGACCGAAGTGAAATAGTCAGTCCGTTATTCCCCTCATCAATCCTTTTTTTACCCCACACCTATAAAAGTCGGTAATCCATTATTAATGTAAGACCTCTGCAAATACTCATAGGCGGTGGTAGAGCTTATAACCAAGAGGCCAGCCTTTTTGCCGACTATGAGATTAATGATAAACGTGAATTTCACTAGGTGGAACTTTTATTGTGACCATGTGATAAATTTTTTCGTTCAATAAACGTTTTTGAGAAAAACATTTTTCTTTTGCAGGTAACAAAAACAGAAGAGTTAGTGCAACTCTTCCGTTTAGAGTAAATTAACAAAACATGTTGTAAAATATATGAACATATTAATTCAATCAATTTTACCTATGAAAATCAGCAGGTACCGGAGCAGTAACAAAGCTAGCCATAGGTTTCTTGCGAACTTGATGGATCATTTTCGATAGTTCACCACTTTTCGCAATCAATTCTGACCTGTAAAAGAAATGAAAACAAAAATTATTTCACACAAACACAAATTTAAATGTAATAAAAAGAAATGTAAACTCACCGTGTGCTTGCGTGTAACTGATGTTCTACCTCCTGCAGAAGATGCTCTAACTGCTCGGTTTCTTGGGTGAGGCTATTCTTCTGGCCCATGAGAGTGAGGAGCTTCGCTTTGAGCGCCGAGTCCAGGCGCGATATCATCAGCTCCACTGCATTGCGGATCTCACGGACGCGTTCGTCCTTAGCCGCCCGCACTGATTCTACATTTCGTTCCTGCACATGGGTTGACAAATGATCGTCACAGCGTCATCAAACGATCAATCCTACTATCCTACTAACATTATAAATGCGAAAGTTTGTAAGGATGTGTGTGCGTTTGTTGCTCTTTCACGCAAAAACTACTGAACCGATTGCAATGAAATTTGGTACGTAGATAGCTGAACAACTGGAATAACACATTGGCAACTTTTTATCCCGATATTCCTACGGGATACGGACTTACGCGGGTGAATCTGCGGGGCGCAGCTAGTTATAAATATTGTTAAAAATAAGTTAAAGTTGATGATATCATCGTAATTTTTAAAAGATATACTCCAATAACACATTTTTATAAAAATCTATCAATATCATTGTCTAAAAGTGTTTGTTTACACAGACATGCTAAACAAAACTAGATAACATCAAAAAATTGTTTATCTCAATTTTTTTTACATATGTATTTATGAAATTTGTACTCAAATAACAAAGAATAATAATAATAATTTATTTGGCTTTAATGAAATTAGTTAATTAATCACCTTGAACATTAATAATTTTATGTTTTAAAAATATTTTTTTTTTTTGTATCCCAAATACAATTTACTACCATTACATATATGGTAAATTCAGAATTTAGAAATTTAAAAATTTCTAACGGATTTTAAACGCGATTTATTCATTATATTATTAACCCGACGTTTCGAACACTTTACAGCGAGCATGGTCACGGGGAGACTGTTTTCTTCTCTGTCTCTGTTCTGTTAAATCGCGTTTAAAATCCGTTAAAAAGTTTTTAATTTCTAAATGTATAATACTCGCTTAAAATCAAACACAAGAAAATTCAGAATTACCTACTGTCATAAGGATACTATGTTATAAGGTGCTATAAGACTTGCTGCATAAAAAATTATATGTATTTAATTACACTCTACATCCTTGTTGTAACAACATTGATTAGAATGACTAACATAAGATGTGAATGGAAACTTTATAACATATGCATATGTAAAACAAACAAAGAAAAACATTGGGAAGTTTCCATAAATTTAAACAATTCAACAAAAACAGAAAAGCAGCATATTTTTTTTGTATTGAAAGGGATTTTTTAAATGATAGGGATGACTAAAAGTTTATTTTAAACACAACACTATTTAAATAAATTGCTACAGATTATTATCTGATTTATTTAAGCTGCCCCCATTTATTATGATAAAAACTTTGGTAAAATGAACCATGAACATGTACAATACAAAATACACACCACATCCTGCACAAGGCTTATCAGTTCCATCAGTCTACGCCTCAGCTGAGAGACTTCATCCCTGATCTGCGTCACATGTTGTTCGTAAACTTCCTCCAATGGCTTGAAGGTGTGTCCAGAATGGGTGCCTCCCCATAATGCACACTGGTGGCAAATACAGCGACGGCAAGTCCAGCAGTACACAGTTAGCTTCTCTTGATGCGTAGGGCATCTGTTATCAATTTATGAGATATCATATCAAGGGTGTGTTTTTTTTATGGAGTGATTCGTCACGTAATTCGTCACATGTTTTCAATGAAGAGAATCAACATAAATACATGCTTTCTAGTGAAAATATTAAATTATTGCATTATTATTTTCTTACTACATAATCTTAGTATATTAAAAAGTAAATTACTATACTGACATTTTTTTTTATTTATATATGTAATAAAATATGCATTGCATTTATATCATAGAACACAAAAAAAGATTGACTGAAACCCTTCAACTCTCAAGTTAAATTAAACTGTCTAACCTTTTAACCATTGGAATTATTTAATTGAACTACAATAAATTGGATTAAAATAATTTATGTTCTGTTTGATCCCTATGATAATATTACCTTTACTATTGTAATATGTTACTTAAGTAATTAAGAAAGTATTTCTTTTTCCACCATTGAAAATAAAAAGAGCTCAGCAGACAATTAATGATATATTTTTGAGGATCTATCACTACTCTTTTGTTTGCAAAAGGATAGTATCTTTTTATTAAATTATTTCTTGAATAACTTAAAATAATGGCCATTGCATATACATGCATATTAGCTATTGCACTTATATAAACATATTCTACTATTTGATTCATATATTTACATCAATAGGATAGACCTCATAACCATTGACTAAATTCTTAAATCACATACATGTCTAATACCAATTCAAATAAGATTGCTAAGTCTTAGGTCACAGTTAATACTGAGGTAAATTTCACAAATTTAGCCAACTTTCTACAAGTGTGTCAAGGACCTGACAAGAATCATTAAACATTAGGTGGATTCACCTATCTCTGTAGCTTTCTCTCTGGGTGGCAGAGTTTGTCTGTTGCATTGTTTCTATTTGCTGCGTGACCTCTTCCACCCATCGGCAATTAACCAGCTCATGGAGGTGGAGAGCAGCACGACAGTGAGGGCACTGGGACCTTTGTTCGGTTAACCACCGTCGCACACAAGCGTAACAGCAGAGTTTCGAACAATGGGGGCATAGGTGGGCATCTACAAGCTTTTCCATGCAAATGAAGCATCGAAACACCTCTGCCAGTGTCTGTAAACACCAATAACATCATTTCATTGGGATCATGACAACTTTTGCAACTGTCAATTCTATGTAGGACAAATCGATTTACCTCGACAATCTGCTCCTCGCCATTTCCATTTCCCTTATCTCCTCTAGAAGCCATGTTTCTAATAATCTACCCGTACCACGGTGGAATTTTACTGCTCACCATAATTTAAACATTTTTGAAATCTTCAAAAAAGGAACAAATCATTTTACACTAATAATATGCAACAGACAACTTAGCACACCAACCACTTCCGTATTCCAATCTCGAAATGAATCAAAATAAAAACAAAAAAAAAATAGTTGCCATATCATGAAATCATATTTCACATCACGACATTTGTTTTATTTATTAGGTGTTGTTGATTTCAATAAATTCCTGAGAAAAATAATTTAATCATGTAGGGAATAAACATTCTAAATGTCATCCTACGGGTTAGAATATACGTGCGAATTTAAGCGACCGGCAATAGTTTCATGGGCAAAAATATTTGTTCATTGTATGAATGTATGCACGCAAAGTTAGTTACCTGTTTATGCAGCATGTACCTAGGTATATACATGTGTTATTTAGAACATTCATTAAATCCGAAAAATAACTGTATAATACTAGTTATATAATTTGTTCCTCATTTATCTTTATTTTCCTAAACATCTATTCTTATCATTCGATCCCTTAAATATTTGAAACAAACTAATCTTTTCCAATAAAATATTTGATAGAAAAGAGAATACCTATAAGTGCATTCAAAATTGTAATCTATGTAGCAAACACAAATTTTGATTATTTTTTTGTGTCAAAAACGTCAAAGTTACGTTAAATGTCACATTTTATCAAACGACGTCCTTGAGGCTGTAAGGCCTAAAGGGCAACAAAATAACCTATTTTAATTTGAATTCGATAAAATAATATCGATTATTTATTACAGTAATCATTAATAATTATTAAGTTACATCCTTGATTACAAAAAATTAGTCAGGTACGTAAAAAACATTAGCTATTTAATGTTTTAGTTTAATTCCATAACGTGAATGTTTCTTGTTAATTAATAATTTATCGAAAACAATTATACATTGAGAAGGCTTATAACTTATATACGTATCATTAAATTAAGAACTATTCTAATCAAAAATATTTTATTGGTCAGTTAACAACAAACATTAACAACCTATGTTTTCAAACATTGCGCAATTATGTAACATTATTTTTTTATATATTTCAGTTGAATTTTATATAGATGCTAGAAAACACCTATTTGATTAGTTTCAATGCAATCAAACTATTGTCATTTTCAATTAATTTAATATTTTGTAATTACAGGATGTTAACCTAAAAGGAAAATAAACATAAATTCCTTACCATGACCTATCTTAAGCTAATACGCTGTACTTTATATTTTAAAACCGGTGTACAAGATTTTTCGTCGAAATCAGTGCTATTAAAAATTGGAGTAAGTGTTAATATTATATTTTTAATTGACTAAGCTAACAAATTTGGAATTTTTGTACTAGTAAGATTATTTTTTATATTATATTCTATGAATTATATAAAATAGAAAATTGAATCAATGAAATGTACATTAATATAAATATTATTATAATTTCAGAATGGACAACAAACCAATATAGCTAGAATATCAACAACACCCTCTTTTAATAGCAATTTACCATTGACAAGTCAAACACAGCCTGCAGTTACCAAAAAGAAAAGCAAAAATGTTCCTCAAGATACCAGAGTGTGGAAGGAGACTCCAACCCATG
The DNA here is from genome assembly GCF_012273895.1 of Zerene cesonia. Classification (NCBI taxonomy): domain Eukaryota; kingdom Metazoa; phylum Arthropoda; class Insecta; order Lepidoptera; family Pieridae; genus Zerene; species Zerene cesonia. The sequence goes on along the minus strand of NC_052121.1, from coordinate 8,345,361 downwards.
ATGTTAAGAATAATTTAGTCCAATATTGTATGATGTTGTCGAAGTTTCGTTTAACTTGTGAGTAAAGACAAGGAATCAAATATTTGTTTTATAAACTATCAACAGATATAAATCCGCAATTGTGCCCAAAGTAGTCAGTAGTTATATTATAGTGCATTCTTTAGTAGTATTCACAAGTCATCAGTCACAAGAAATCCTACTATAACATTATAAATGCAAAAGTTTGTAAGGATGTGTGTATGTTTGTTGCTCTTTCACGCAAAAACTACTAACCGGATTGCAATGAAATTTGGTATGTAGATAGCTGGGCAACTGGAATAACATATAGCCAACTTTTTATCCCGATATTCCTACGGGATACAGACTTACAAGGGTGAAACTGTGGGGCGTATATAAACATGAAATAATAGTGGTTCTCAGATTAAGTAAGTGAAGGTTTATGTTTGAATATAAAGAGTTAAGAGTAAACCAGAAAAAATTAATGAAGAATGAACTCATGTCTAGTTAGTAATAATCATTAGTATCAAATATGTTTGTGAATAAAATTTAAAATTGTGACACTCGTTTATACATATAATTTTTGCATTACAGCATTAGTAGTAATGACATCAATGGCAGGATATGCCCTAGCACCCGCTCCATTTGACCTAACAACATTTGCCCTCTGTGCGGTGGGCACAGGGTTGGTCAGCTCCGCGGCTAATTCTGTAAATCAGTACCATGAAGTACCATTTGATGCTCAGATGTCAAGAACTAAGAATAGAGTGCTTGTTAAGGGACTCTTGGAGTAAGAAAATTATAAATATTATTTATTGTTTCTTATAATTTATAATAGATTTTGTTGGATCAGTTTCAGTCAGGATTCAGTTCTTTTTAAAGAATTAGAGTATTGTTTATGCACCCAGAGTACCTCAAATTCAGATTATTTATTTAATTTTAATTAAAATGATTAAGTGATCAAAAACTGTTACAATAATTTTTGATGATAAACATGTTTTCATTTTATTTTATTGCAAACATCTAACTTAAATATACAATATTACAGGCCAGTGCATGCAATCGGTTTCGCAGCGGTGACTAGTGCGACGGGGCTTGGTATCCTCTATCTGGGAGTGAACCCTCTCACTGCAGCGTTGGGCGCAGTTAACTTGGTGCTATATACCTCTATATATACGCCTATGAAAAGAATGTCCATACTTAATACGTGGTTGGGATCTGTAGGTAGGTTTTTCTCGTATTTCAAAATTATGGCACTATAGGATATCTAATGATAATAGTTCTCAGAAAAATTACAAAGAAGTTTTGTTTTAATCAGCAAAGTAGCTTCAAGTATTTCCTTGTTTGATTTTTCGCGACTATTATACATTTAGAAATTAAAGACTTTTTAACGGATTTTAAGCGCGATTTATTCGTTATATTATTAACCCGACTTATCCAACACTTTACAGCGAGCGAGTCACGGGGAAATAATAATGTAATGAATAAATCGCGTTTAAAATCCCTTAAAATGTCTCTAATTTCTAAAAGTAGCTTCTATTTAAAATTAAATTGCACAGTAAAATTAATAGATAAATATCTCAATTCCAGTGGGCGCGATCCCCCCACTCATGGGGTGGGCGGGGTGCGCGGGCTCGCTCGACATGGGCGCGTTGGTGCTCGGCGTGATACTGTACTCGTGGCAATTTCCGCACTTCAACGCTTTGTCGTGGAACTTGAGGCCGGATTACTCTAGGGCGGGCTATAGAATGATGGCGGTTACTGATCCCGGTATAGTTTTAGTGAAACTATATAGATTATAGATCATTGTAAATTTTAAATAATATGCGTTATTTATGCATAAACCCGATTCTGAAATAGACTGTTTCAAATTATAATGACTACCTAACATCTATTCTGCTTTTCTGAGGGCTAAGGGTGAAGTTTCTGCCCATTAAAATGAAATCAATTCTAATAATCATAATTATTTCAGCATTATGTAGACGAGTGGCTCTGAGGCATACAGCTGTTATAACAGCGACGTGTCTTGCGGCTCCCTACCTTGGCGTTACTAATATGTGGTTTGCGGCCGAATCTTTACCATTAAATATATATTTTTCGTACTTAGGTAAGCTATAATATTATAGATTTATTTCAATGAACTGTCTTTCCGTAAATGTAGTTATTAGTTTAGTACTTATTTTTAAACTTTTGTTTCTGTTTTTCAGCCTGGCAATTCTATAAAAAATCAGATAGCGGTAGTTCAAGAAAATTGTTCAGATTTTCATTAATACATTTACCAGCACTGATGTTACTTATGCTTGTCAATAAGAAATATTGGAGTTCGGCTGATACGCAAGAAAATGAGATACAAAAATCAGAAGTGAAATTACCAGAGACAAAACGTATCACAGTGTTGCCACGTGGACCGGTTGTCGCCGCGCAAGAGGCTGAATATAATGAATTGAAACGATAATGTTTTCTACTATAATATAGTTAAATGTTCCAGTGCTATTCACTTATCACTATTTAGGTTGTGACTTCCTAGATATGGATGTTTGAAACTTAGGCTTAAGCTTTGATTAAAAAGAGAATCAAAATTCAATTTTTTTAATGATTACAATTTGTTTCATGTCCAATGTTTGTGCATTATATAATATTAGTATTGTAGCTTTAGTTTGAGCTATAGCATGTATCCTACTAGTTTTTATTATTCCTTAATACTTTGAAGTCGAAAGAGGTCATAACCTATTAAACATTTCCACACTATTACAATAGTTATTGTATGATTTTTTTTATATTATGAAAAGCACTGGATATTAGAATATAATAGTAGATTTTTCTGTAAATAATGTACAATTTCATTTTGTGATTTTATTTATAGAGCTTGTGTAAGATAAATCGATCCACGAGATTGTTACAGAAATAAGTTATATTTTTTGATGTTGTTGATACATTGTAGTCACATTAATTTATGAATCAGGACGGCAAATAAAAAACAGCGTTTAATAAATCCTTAAATTTATTTATTTGTGTTTATAATTTAAATTACAGTTAGACATGGAATTAAAATAAATCTACATACATACAAAACAATCAGACAATGATTTGAACATCTAACAGACGGACAGTGGGTGACAAGTTTAACAAAACGCGATAAATTTGAGTTCTGTGCAGTAACAAAAACCCATTGATCAAACATAATAAGTAACATTCTTCAGACACTTTCTTATTTCCTGAAAACAAACAAATATAAATTAGTATTGATATATACTAATACAAATTTCAAAAAATATGTAAGGAGAACATTCAGCAAATAAACAACCAATCTCAACCATATGCTGGTTATTTATTAATACATTCCATTTCTATAAATCACTCATATGTAATATACACCTGGAATTCATAAAAAGACCATCATAACCGCGAATCTTATAATCTCTTCTTTTAAATTAAATAAAAAAAAATAGTATCACCGAAATTAAAGAATTTTTAAAATAAAAAAATACACATGACAAATCATGAACTCACTTAGACTTCTTGGGGGTGCGGTCATGGTCGCGGCTGTCGTCGCGCGAGCGCTTGTGCGACTTGTGGTCGGAGTGCTTCTTGTCGCCGTTGGAGCGCCGCTCGTGGTGCGCCTTGCGCTCGCTCGAGTGCGACGACTTGTGGTGCTTGTCGCGGTTCTTTGATGGACTGCGACAATGCGGATTTTACGATTTTATTGTGTATATTCAGGTAAGGGTTGAAAATCCGATTGTAACAATTTTATTATTCTAAAGAATCATATTCTGGAGCCTCACATAGATGAGCGAAAGGGGGCGAGTGGAAATACAATTTTATCAACAGTCCATCGGCATAAGTTAAGGCCGTTAACCCGAACTGCGTTATTTGATGTGATGGTTTGACCGTGAATATCCTTTACATAACTAAGTTCAGTCATATCTGGGCTCAATCAGTACCAAATCCCCGAGTTCCATCTATTCACACCTATCGTTAAAAATATACAAATCTCACCTGCTACTACTGTGCTTCGACGGACTCTTGTGATTGGAACTGCTCTTGTTATTTGAACTGGAACTCTTGTGCGAGCTGGAGCTCTTGTGGTGCTTATCGCTCTTATCGTGTTTATCATGTTTATCGTGTTTGCTTTTCTTGGAGTCTTCAAACCTCGGTCGATCTCTACCGCCCTTTCGTTTGCGATCGAAGTCGTCTCCTCTGTCGAAGGTGCGCTCCTTTTTGTCTTCCTCGGCCGCTTCCCTTTCGAGATCTGACCAGTCTTTTCCGGATTCTTCATCTTCTTCTGTAAACGATAATTCAGTGATGGAACTCAATTTGAGAATAAGGGACTTAATAATTAACTCTCCTTTCATTAAAAAAAAAACTAAATTAAAAAATAACTAATATTATAAATGCGAAAGTTTGTAAGGATGTGTGTGTGTTTGTTGCTCTTTCACGCAAAAACTACTGAACCGATTGTAATGAAATTTGGTACGTAGACTGGAATAACATATAGGCAACTTTTTATCCCGACATACCTATGGGATACGGACTTACGCGGGTGAAACGACGGTGCGCAGCTAGTTAAAAAATAAATTTTCATGTACTCTATGCAACGTCACAATATGTATCATTTATATTCACTTTATAAATATTTCGTGTCATAGACAATTGTTTTCCTATTAAAAAGCAGATCTATCATTATATTTCATTGCAATATAAGCAGTGGAACACAAGTGAGAGTAATTACAATTACACGATCTAATTTCAACTACCTTGCATCTGCAGTAAATGGACAAAAAATAGGAGTATGGAGTACTCACCTTCACTATCACCAGATCCCTCGGAGGCATCTGACGCCTCAGAGTCATACTCCGAGTCGTCCTCCGACTCCTCCTCCGACTCCGCGTCCGTCGGCTCGTACGCATCATCCTCTTCTTCTGATTCTTCATCCTTTAATATTTCGGATCAATTAATAATATCAGCAGAGAAATTAGAAAAACCATACTATTATATTAACCCACAGAATATATAAGAGGTTACAATATAATAACTCCAATTCAAAAAATTACTAAAATAGAAAAAAGAAATGTTTTTCAGATTTGTATTAAAGGCGTGAAATATAATAATTCCAACATTACCTGCTGCTCATTCTCAGCATCTGATTCAGGATCGAGGAAAGACCAACCGCCGTTGTCGAAGAAGCCTTCAATATCGTCCGTGATTGTCTTCATAACTTTTGTCCAGTTTAGAGACTGTATACCTTCCGAGTATCGGATGTCGCACGAGCTGGTATAATAAATATTTATAAATCATTATCTTTTATAAATTATAAATCATCACATACCTAGGCAAAATGACTCATTTAAACTTTAAGAGAAAAAGTTTTAGAAGCACAACATATGATGTGAGAAAAACTCCATCTCTTTCTCCTTCTGTTTTCATTTTTCTCATTAAAAATTCAATCTCTTTTTTTAATTCCACTACAAAAATTAAATATTCTTCTTTTATAACTCTATCTATATATACAACAAAAAAACTCACTTAAGCCATTCCTTGACATGATCCAGCATGTTCATAGGCACGGCGTTAACCATGGCGACCTTCTTAGCGTAATCCTTAAACACAAACACCATATCAAAGTTCTTCAGGTGGAATTGTACTCTCTCAAAGTGCACCAGCTCGACATCTTCCAACGCTATGACGAAGGGAGGCCATTCGGTGAGGTTCACTAAGGCTCCAGAGGTGGGCTGCAGGAGTACTGTGCTACGGAATGGCGCTCCAGGAAATCCTAGCTCTCTGTAAATGTAAACAATTTTCGTCAAATATAAAGCAAAATGCAAAATTGTCATAAACTAACGAATTCAACAATAAATGTTAATTTCTTATCCTAGTATATATACTTTAGCATTTTGAAATGCAAATATGAAATTAATGAAACTCAATTTCTCTTCAATCAGATTAGATAAAATTGTATCTGACATATACATAAGAAAACTTGAAAACAGCCAAATTGACATCCCAATTCGTATTCAAACTCTTACAATGACAGCCGCTGTTCGTGTTTTACACAACGTACCTGAAAGGCGTGTCAAACTCGACCTCCTGCTTGGTCATGTTCTCGACGCGCTCGCAGAAGCTCTTGAAGGCGACCTTCAGCTTGTGCCTCAGCTCTCTCTCGCTCTGCTCCGCCGCGAGGTCGTCCCGGTCGTGCATGTGCTGGTGCTTGCCGAGGTCCGTCGTTATCTCGCCCACTTCTGTGTAGAATTGGACGTCCACATGCTTCTTTTTGCCTGATTGAATGGTATGCTTTAAGTCAGAGTTATTCTTTTAGTATGGAATCAATACATCAATACAATTTTAATAAAGTGAGACCTCTATATATCTACCTCTTATCTTTTCACACACTTGATTGCCCAATCAATTATAAAAAAAGGAACTAGGAGTTTACCCATAACTACAAATAATAAACATGTATGCAAAAGTTATAAAAGCAAGCATATATTTAATTTTTTTAGATTGTTTTTATTTAATACATAAGGGTTCTATTAATTCATTTGTAAATACTTACCAAACATAATAGCGTGTTTTAAATGGAAGTGCAACAATATGATCATTTCTCCATCACATGGTTGGAAGAATGCATTTTTAATATTATTATACAATATATCCACTTTATCTCCTCTAACTGATGTGAATCTGAAACCGTTCGAATGTGCTTCAAGTGAGCCACTCATTCTCTTAGTAACTATGTTGGGTCTTATGTACAGATCCTTAAGTTTTGGGTTGCCTTTACTCTGAGAGAGAACTAAAGTATCTTGTTTCACTAAATCTTCCTTCTCTCTCTCTTCCGCTTCGCGAGTTTTGAATTTCTTTTGAACCTCTTTAATGAGACGGAAGCCTGTATTGAGATTTGCAGATGGTGGCGATATTTCGCCTGGTTCCTTTGTGTTTGTACTTCGATATGTTCTGAAATTAATAATGCGAAACATTGAATAAAATTTAATGTAAAGATATCATCTTGATATTATATATCAGGATTCATTTGAAATCTTATTTTCTATACACAAAGATGTAATTTATGTATGTTAGCATTTTTTGCTCTGAAGAACGATGAGAATGGATCGTTCGGGCGTGAGTCGTCGCGATTATTGGCAATATTAAAAAAAATACGTACACTTCTTTAACAAAAGTAGCATCAGGTTGAGCATAATTTCCTCCCTCATTCCTGCCCATAGTGGCACCAGGATGGAAGAAGTTTATTCTTAAGTAAGTGTAATCTCCTTCCACTGATTGCGAGATATTTTTTATAGTCGAAATATGGAATGGCACTGGGACTCCAAATATTGGCAGGATAACTGTTTCATATTTCCGATCTGGAAGATGTCATAAATAATGTTTTAAGAATAAATTTGTGAAATTTTATACTTTTCTGTAATTGTATATATTTTTTGTATACATACCAACATATAACTTCAATTCTTTGACTTCGCTCACATTTGGCATCTGGCTAATGTTTTTGTATGAAACTGTGCTTTTCCTTATTTTTTCCCCTTCCTTGCCACTAGACTGTTTCGCCAATCGTTCTTTCGCCTTTTCATTGAGCGCTATTGCCAGTTCCCTTTGATGCTCCTTACGTTTTTCTTCTGAGGAATGTTCTGTACGCAGCTTCGACTCGATGACTGCGGTTCTCTTGCCTCTCCCTAAAATTTGCTTTTATTATAAAAATATTGTTTGAATACAACTCTGGTAACTATTTGATAGATAGCTGTGTGCAAATTATTTCAGCTCAGTGCAGTTGCATTTTCGTAGCATAAATTTTTACAAAATATGACAAAATACACCTTTTTTAATAAAAAGTTTATTGTACATTAAAATAAATAGGAGGATACTTAAGGGAGGATGACTTTTATCTTATAAAGTAAAGGCATGTGAAATTAAATGTTTCATAAAATGTAATATACAAGTAATACACATGTACACGTTTAAGGCTGGGGTAGACAGTTGTCGAAAATTAAATTAAGGACTCTACCAGGCAATCAAAGCATATAAAAATGTTTGTAACATCCAAATATGCTGAACTATATTAATGAATATAACACAACATTGGTTCTTAAGTTTCCAATACTTTTAAGGCTTTTAGCAATTTTTTTTTTATTTTTGTTAAGACAAACAAAACAAAAACGCAGCTTTGGTTCATGCAGGATATTATTTCAATGCAACTCACCTCCATTTTCTATCCATCCATGATAGCATGTAAATTAATTGTATAATTTATAGCACATTCCATTTTTACAGCGTCACAATATAAAAAGAAAACACACAATATAAACAGAATATTCCTGAGCAAACAATTGTGAATTAATTTCGACACCCATATAATATGGGGAACAGATACTTGAAAGACATTCTCAGTATCTTGTTTCAATAAAACTTTCCGAAAGATGAAATATCTTATATATATATTTCTTCTTTTCTTCATTTATTTATGGAAAATAAAAACATGTGAGCACCTATTTTTTTTTATTACATTTCCTCTTTTACCAAGATCTACATTTTTATTAATTAAGTGTCATTAAATAAAGAACACAAAATTGAATTAAAAATAACAAAACTCTTATGATTGAAGATACAACATAAAGAAATATTTCACTAATAACGCTCATTTCAATAACAAACATAATAAAACTTTCTATTTTTCCAGTACATAACTTTACAATACCCCAAGTTAATTTAATGTGAGGTGAAAAATGTTAAGATGTTTAAGACAGACTATTCATAATGTTAATTTATTTACTAATTAATCAAATGTTTAATATGCAGATAAAGTAAATCACATAATAAACTTAGAAAATGATATAAGCATTTACTTTTAATAACAAGATTGGTTTCATAATCCCTATGATCAGTCAAGGTCCAATGTGAAAGATTATAGAGAAGTGTTAGATACACTTTATAAATAGATTGCATTTAAATATCCCAAGTATGAAATAAAAACATCACATTGACATGACTTCTGTTTGCTTACCGAGTATTTCAGTTTTGTTTTCCTTCTCTTCTTCTTCTTCCTCATCATCATCTTTGAGGAAAATACCAATGTTCTTGATTTTCTTCTTTGACTGTGTTAATAGTGATGCAGGTTGCTCTTCATTCACAAGCACTGTGTCACCAATGAACAGGGCGTATGTCTAAAAATAACACTTTTATTAAAAATACACAGTAAAAAATAGGCAATTTCATCGAAACTTTACAAATATATGTTGTAAAAGTCTTATTTTCACTCCTGTTATCATCATCTTTGAATATCAATAAAACACAAAGATTTTCATGAGGAAGCAGTACAGTGCAAGTGACTTGACTCACGGTTTACAGTGTGCCACAGCAAATACTGGTTGCCTAGACCATTAGATTTTTTTCTCCATTCCATTCAAGCATGTTCATTAATTATGAATTAAAAAAAAAGAATCTAATATACTTCTGTATTTGGACCCTTCAAACTGAGAGAGTTGTTTTGTTGGACAATGTTTGATTTGAATTGTTATTATGTAAAAAGTGAAGTCCCGTGTCCCCTACTGGGGTATGGGGCAGATGGTATACATCTGTTTCACTGATCGATTTTTTTTATGGACAAGTAGGTGATCAGCCTTCTGTGTCCTGCCAGACAGACTTTTTTTTTTGTGCGTCCCCATCGGGAGTCGAACCCAGGACCCCTCGGTTCTACACTCACGCTTTAACCATTGTACCAAGGAGGCGGTTAATTGTTATTATGTAGTGCACTTTTTATTTTATTAATTTATCTTCCTTGATTTGATTACCTTGCCTTCTTTATCAGATGCACCCTTATTCGTCAAGTTTGCCAAACCGATATTGATATTGAACACCATTCCTTTTTTAGCAACAATTGACGTTTTGGGTCCAATTACAATAGAGCTCTCACGAAACTCAATACCCATTGCAAACCTTTAAATAAAAAAATGTAACTTTAAAAACTAAAAAACCAATATGGAACTCATATTAAAACAGCCTACACAAAACTTTACATTAATTTAAATATCAAAATAATAAATAAGATGATTGTGTCCTAATAATAGTCAGTTCAATCATGTAAAATATTATCAAAGGCAATCATTGCTCACCCAAATGTCTTTGTCAAATTATCCACCAGTTCTGGTTTCTCCTTCTTTGCCAATGCTAAGCCAGCTTCATAAACTGAAGACAGTTTAGCCCCAGCCACCAAATGTTTCATCACTTCCTCTTCCATATTGACAAGAAAATTGTAATTGCTTTGTATTTCATCTGTAGGATTTACCAATAACGTACGAACTATATTTGAGCAGTATGATTTGTATCTTGCACCCAATGAGCACACAATGGCGCCAAAGTGCAAATGATTTTTGTCAGACACAGCACTGAACTTTAAGCTGTAATTGCCACCAGATTGTATGATGGGTGGATAGCACATGTCCACTTGACTGGTATCCACCCCAGTTACATACTTCTTGTCTGATATAGCTGCTTCTACACCTTCTGCTAATTTTGAATGTTTTACTTTCTGAAAGGACAAAAGACAACATTTTAATAATTCAATTAAAGACAAGATATTATTTATTTATTAAAAGACACAATGACTTTTAATAATAAATAATTTTCAAGATCAAATTGTGCTTAATAATAGAATCAAAAATCTAATCAGTAAATAATCAGAGTAGTCTATTCAATAAAACCTGAGAAATAGTGAGATGATCTTAAAATAAATATAAATGAAAAGCTATCTGATCTAAATTTATAATTAACTAGCTCACCCAGCTTGTTCGCAACACAAGATATAAGAAAATGTAAACATATTTTTTTACATATAAACGTGTAAGCATAGAACTGAGGGGTCCAATTCCCGGTTGGGACACAGAAAAAAAAAGACTCGATCTAGCAGGACACAGAAGGCTGATCATCTACTTGTCCATAAAAAAATCGATCAGTGAAACAGATGTATATCATCTGCCCCATACCCCAGTAGGGGACAAGGGACTTCACTTTTTTTTTAATAAAAGTCTTACCTTATCTGAATCAATAATTTCCATAATCTGATCCTTCAAGTACTTAGTAAAGACATCCACAGTGACCAAGCATGCTTTCTTTATTGTTATAACCTCAGGGTCTTCTTTTGGGGCCATTAAGAGGGCAACAGACGAACTAACATCAACATTCTCAAACTTTTCCGATTTCATAACTGCCTTCCAGCTTTCACAAAATTCACCAGGGTAATTATCTTTAGCAAATACTCCGAGAGTCTTACCCGATTTTGATTTTTTAATTTCTTGTACTAGTTTACTAAAATTTTCCTTATCTTTGTCATTCTATAAAAAAAGAAAATGGCTTTTGTGAAAATGTACATTATATCCAACTAAAATACCTAAATTATAAATTATTGTAGAATTAATAAAATACTAATCTGCAATTCTAGAATTTTACAACTTTTTATTAAGAAAATAATTAAAATTATCTCTATTTCTCCAATTATGAATAAGATTCTTCAATATCAAAGTGACAACTCACTCTATCTCTTATTAATAATTTTACTGGAGGTAGTTCTGTTTCTTCTTTTCCATTTTCAATTTGTCTTAGAAATTCTATTTTCTTCTTACTTGCAAGGAAACACATGCTCTGTTCTGTGAGTACAGTAATTGTGTCTGGTAGCTCATATCCAAATAGCCAAGTCTGTAAAATCATATTGACAAGTATCAAATAATATAAGCAAAGATCCATACGATTCATGCGTATAACATGTTTTCGTATTCAAACCTGTAAAGCAGTCGATTTGCTATAAAGTGTATCTTCGTCGACTCCAACGCAGGAAACCAAGCAATCAACTTTGGCCAATGCATCTTCGCTTTTTGAATCCGCTGATGCTGCCTATAAACGTAAAATTAATAAGAAAAGTTCAGGCGAAAACGGCACATTAAAAGTTATTGTGGTTATTGATACACACCTTCCACGCTGCGTACAGCCTTTTCATGCGCCGATAAAATGTTTCTTTATCAAGCGATATGTTAGACATGATGATTTTTATAATAAAACATTAATAACTAAGAGAACTGGACAACTACGCTTTAAAAAACGAATAAATGAATATTTCACGACATTAGGCAAAGCTTCTCTTTTGACAGCAAACAAGAATGGCGGGCGTTTTACTGACTGTAGTGTTGCCACCTTGTTTTTCTAAAAATGGCAAATCGGCACTATTTAGAGACAATTGATATAAATAAAAAAAAGGCTAGGGCGCTTTTGCGGTTAAAATTTTAAATGTGAATCACTAGAAAAAGACTAGATTCCGTCCGAAAAGAGCTAAGGTAGCAACAGTGACTACCTCTACTGTAATAGCTTTTTGCGATCTGTATCATCGATATACAATCTGTATTATCATCAACATTATTAAATATAGCTGTGACCACGGCTGTGCCTTTGACAGTTGACAGAAATGAAGGCTGACCAACATTAAAATTTTTGGGTAGATTTGAAATTAGTCAAACAAAAGATTTTTTAAACTTTTGTTGTATTGAATAACATTACAGAGATGAAAATTTTCATCAATTCCTATATGGTTCACTTAAAGCCCCTTATAAAATATTGATTTGAAAGTGAAACTTGAAATGGAAAAACTTAATATCTCAATGAGCCCATACTTATCATCTGAAATTGTGAAGAAATTAGCGCAAAATAGAATTTTTACAATACGAGATTTAGTACAGGAGGACGTTGAAAAATTGTCGCATATTACTAGATTAAACATCACATGCATAATAGATATAAGAGAAAGTATTTTTAAACTTTATTCAGCGCCTATAAAAAATGGATTTACCTTACTATCCGAATCTGCAATAAAAGAAAGATTCTTAAAAAGTGGTGTAAAGAGGTATCTATTCATTTTAACAATATATTAGGTAGTTAATTTTATACTGAAAATATTAAAAAATCGTCATGGTTTTTCAGTCTAGATACAGCATTAAATGGTGGTATTCCCATTGGATATATAACTGAAGTATGTGGCCTGGCTGGGGCAGGGAAAACACAGCTCTGTATGCAGATAGCTATAAACTGTGTGCGCTCTAGTGAGAAAACAGTCCTGTACATAGATACAAAGGGTGATTTCTCAGCTGTTAGAATACAAAAGATTCTAGATTCATGGCGGTTATCCCATAAGGTAATCATATTTTCATTCCTATGGAAAACACTTTCACATAATGTCTTTACATCTTTGATAAGATGTAAGCTTTTAATTTAATATTTAATTGTCAAATATTTTGTATAGATTTTAAGAATACAGTAAACAATAAAAAAATGAAAAAAAAAATTGTTATTCATGTCTTAAATTGTTTCATGTTATATTTTTTTACAGGAAATGGCAATAATTATGATGAAAATTAAAGTAGTTTATGTATGGTCAATGGAAGATTTAATACAGTTATTACAAGGCATTAAACTCAAGAAAATATGTCTAGATAGGTTGTCATTAGTTATAGTTGATTCTTTGCCTAGTCTAATGTTTCAACACTTTGGTGATGACAATAAAATGGGTAAGTAATGATGAAATAATTATGTGAGTAGCCGTGTATTAATAAGTAAAAACTTTTTTATATATTATGAAGTTGGTCAGTATCAATTGGTGTGGCTGCTGTAGATTAAATTCTTTAAGGATCAATTGATATTGACACTAATTTTCTAACTGCAATTAAAATGATTGACAAATTAGCTATATGCAAATAGTATTCATGCCTAAAATTATTATGATACACTCTTTACACCAACTTCAATAAACCATATTATTTTCAGGTTTGAAGTTTTTGAATATATTTGTAAACCATGCAAGATACTTATGCCAAGAATTTGATATCAGTGTTCTGTGTGTTAATACTGTTACAAGATGGATTGATCAAGATGTACCAGATGTAGATGGTGAGATTTCAAAGTAACTAAGTGGGTTTAATAATCAATAAATTAGACTTATTATATTTAGAGTGGAATGGATATTGAGATGGATGGAACTAGATCCTAAATATAACCATTATATACATAACTTTTATAAACTGTGTTAATATTCAATCAAGCATTTGTTTCCTACTGTAATGAAATAAACAAATCTGTAATAAAATGTAGTCAATGAAAGTTATATATATTTTTTATTTTTCTTTTCAGGCGAAACCATGTGTTCAACATCTAAAGAAAATGTGTATGTTGAGACGAAAAATCGCTGCTTAGGAAAATATTGGAGTCATATACCTTTAATTGTTTTGCTACTTGAAAAACCTATTGCAACAAGCAATGACATAAATAATCAAAATATTAATGTAACTGTGATAGATTCCAACATGCACAAGAATGCACAATGTACTATAAAAATAGATTGTTCGGGAGTCACTTAATAAAGCTATTACTGAATCATTACTGTTTTTTGAATTCGTTTTTCTATTGAGATTTTTCCATGTTTTGTGAGATTAGGTAAAACAGAAAGGGAGGACGGAAGAGACAACATAAATCCCAGGTGCTGGGGGCACCAGAAAATTCCCCGCGTCAACGTTAATCAAATCGATTAAATATGGAATCCAGGATTTCAATAAATTATGACCTATCAGAAAACTTAACATGTAAGTAAACAAGTTTTAAGAAAATTATTTAAAAAATATTAAAAAAATACTGTTAGGGAATAACATTATTACGATACCTTTATACCAATGAATTTTTATTTTGCGATTTATTTTTAAAATATATATTTTCTGTGCTCTGCACATATTCTGTACCTGTGACATTTTGTTTTGATTGACATTTGACAGATAACACAAATAAAGCTCATGCCTTTGTCCGATTCGATTTATTCTTTCCTTCCTTGGCACGCCTATCGGGCGATGCATTTAAAACTGTGATGGCTCTTTTGCTTACATATGTATATTCGTCAATTTTATGATATTCAACCTCCGTTGTGTCCCGTTTAGTGTAATTTAGTTTAAATAATTTATTTATATGCGTACTACGAAAATGGCGAATCAATCCCAGAAAATTGTATACAAGCTGGTACTGACCGGAGGTAAGAAAGCTTTAATTTTTAATGAAAATAACAGAAACACATCGATTAGTAGAAAAATAATTTAACCTAAAATTCTTTTTTTTTTGAAGAAGATATTTAAAATGTGGAATTAATTTAATAAATTGTATACTGTAACACGTGGAAACTTGGCACCGTTTTCTATGATTGCATAGTGTTTTTAACCTAAACAGGGCCTTGCGGCGGAAAAACCACTGGACAGTCCCGACTCAGTACTTTCTTCGAAAACTTGGGATGGAAGGTAAATATATTTTTCCTACTGTTATTAAATTTTTAAATATATTAATATTATTATTTTAAGTGTCTTCAATATGAAATTGTGTGTCGGCTTTCTAACTTTGGCTTTCTTAATCGAAGTGTTTGAAACGACTGAATTATAAAGAATAAATCGCGTTTAAACACGGCGTTTTACAAGTGTTTTTTTATTCTCAAATGTTTATTACATTTTTTCAATCAATATGTTACAAAATTTTGTTATCAAAACAAAATTATCTGATAATTAATGCTATAAAACTAAACATCAATGAAAATTGTTATTAACTATTTGTAAGATAAAATTTATGGTTAATGAGCCTTGCAATCAATAGAAAATTAGATTATGGATTGCTTGGATATTGTTTGTATGTGTGGCTGATAGCGGGTTTTGGTTTCTCCGAGAGGAGATCCGATAAGACATGGTTCCACATTGTGTTTGTTTCCAGGTGTTCCGGGTGCCGGAAACGGCTACCGTCCTCTTAAGGTATGAAGTGCAACCTACACGAAGACAGTGCATGTTGCATAGATATGAACTTTATTTATTATTTTTAAACACAATCTGTAACAGACCCACTCAATCTTTATCTCTTTACCATAACTTTATACTTCTGATCAAGTACATGACATTCTCTTTGATTCTTGTTCCTTCTGATTTAAAGTTTCAGAATTGGGTTTGTTTTAACATTGGTTTTTTATAGTATATCTGGTCTTTAAATTGTGAAGTAATTTTGTTCTAAAGTTATGATTTTTATTCACTTACTTCTTTCATGTATGGATTTTTTTCAACTGATGTATTTCTTTTCAGTGGTGGTGTGAAGTTTGTAGATCTCAGCCCCGAGGAAGGTATGTTACTTTTATTTTTTATGCTTAAGCTATAAATGCTAAATTAAATTTTAACTTTACTAAGCACACAATGTTTACTTTGATAAAGTTAAATTACCCATAGTTAATTCGATTTTCATGGTTGCCTTTGCGGCTCAATTAAGCCTTTATAAATTTTTTATTTAAATATAATATAATCATATTAAATTTGTTCAAGTGAGGTGTAAAAATCATCATTTCTATTATGTTTATTATTATCATAACATAAAAAAACACTTTCCTCATGTATAAAGTATCTCTTTTTAAAACAATGAAATAGCATTTGACACAGATGATAAATATTCCTTATGTTGTTATGTAATATGTATCAAATAAAAGATACTGTCATAAACATATTTGGCGTCCTATTGCAACTTAAAAGTAATTTGCCCTACTTTTGTGAGGACCATGGAAATCCGACAGAGCCCCTATATCCTTCCGATCGAACATTTGGCTGACTTTCAAAGCGTGATCTAAATAGAACGGGGATCAATAATATTCATGTAGTTATCACTTATTTGGGCGTATGTGTAACGCGTAAGGTAGGTCAAATAGCGTGGCGATTGCCAAATATTATCAATTTCCTTCAGTCAGCGTGATAACCGTGATCCATTAAATAACATGTTCATAAACGCTTCTTGACATGTTCATATGTTGCAAACAGTTGAGTTTAAAGCAATAAAAACCTTTTTAGGCGCGAAAAATGGTATGTCTGAAAAGTTCTAACATCGCGAAAATTATTGCATTTCTTCGATATCCGAATTTTGTGCTTTCAGGAACTTTATCTCAATTTTTTTGGCAATGTTACAACAAAAAAAACAAATTGTATACAAAAAATAATATTAATAGTTTAGTTTTCACTACGTTCAATGCTTATTTTACACGTTACAAACGACTCAATACAGTATTAACTAAAAATTTATAATGTACACAAAAACAAACAAAGAAACGTACATTAAAATTCTCTTCATTTGACTTTTAATGTATGATGTATGTATATAAGGCATTTTATTTATACCAGCTGTTCGCCCGTGATACATTTCCGGGGTATAAAATATCCTATAGCACTCGGGAATAATGTCTTTTGGTGAAAGAAATTTCAAAATCCGACCAGCAGTTACGGAGCCTTTAGGATACAAACAAACAAAAAAGCTTTTCCTCTTTATTATATTAGTATAGATTATTTAATAAAATAAAAGTTATTGAATTCTTCGGTTTCGGAAATTTTGCACGTTAGCAAAATCTGCATATGCAAAAAGTGTATGTATGTACTACTTTGTTCATAGTAATAAGTAGGTACACAAATAATAATAAATCATGTGAGGCCGATGTTTCTACAGCTGTTTGTCATTATCTTGAATGATATATCATTGCCAACTATTATATTATTCGTGATGCAGTTTCAGCGTAGTAGCATTTTTATATAACACTATTCATGATAGATTACGTCAAGCGAGATTATAATGACATCAATATTCGTGTGACACTTTGTACCCGCATTCATCTTAAAAACGATAAACAACCAAAAATATACTTCAATTTTGGGGCAGTATAGCACAGATTACTGAACACTAAAGCAAATGTAACAATTAGAATTCAGTTCTACAAAAATTGTAGGCCAAGGAGAGTAAAACTAGGAATTCTGGCTACAATAAAGTAGCGTCAACAAGTGAAAACTAAAACGTAAAATCTTTATATATATACTGCTGAAAAATTTTCCGAAGAACCGGATTCCGATACAGCATGTCTGTTAGGTACATGGATCGATTTAAATAAGACATCGTTTGTCCTAATGACGTTGCGATTTGCCCCGGACGCTCGGTCACGTGCGAGCGTGACGTTTATTTTCGTTTCTAAAGCTCACAGCCGAGCTTCGACTGCTGATGAAGTTTATTGTAGTCACGTGTAAATCTATTTTCATTTCTGAACTTTGCTATCATCTCTGCTGAATATTATCACAATGATGTCTTTCTTACCCGTGTATTCATTTCGCCTTGCTCTCGATACGACTATGAGTATCAAGAATAAACGACACAAATTTATAACAATGGAAGTAATTTTACATTAATAGAAAATTGGTATTAGTATTATGATGCAATACAAAACAAACTTGACTCAATAATTTAACATCGCTGTATTACCAGTTCGCAAAGCGTTCGTTCGATAATGAGAGTTGTGGCTGGAAAATCAGATCCATTTAAAATTCCCTCACAATGCATTCTTTGCGCATAATACAATAATAGAAATGCATAATAATAGACGGTGTTGTTCTTATGGGGCTTCACGGGTGGCTACACGAAACACGTTGTTTGACGTTATACGCTTCACGGCCATGTCCACGGTTTGTCTGGAATCTGGATATAAATATACTCTCAGTTTCATTGTAGGTACCTATAGGCGAGATTACCGCAACTATGGCTATATATCTTGTATGAATGATATTGATTTATTACTAATTGGTATTGTTATAACGATTGGGACGCATAATATGCCTTAATTAATTATTAACTTTATATTTGTGTATTGGACACGTTGTGATGTTTGTTTTATTATAACCTTCTATCAGTACATTAACAGCAGGGAGTCATATATTGCAAATATCGCTGTATTTAATATGCAATCATAGTAATTAACAACGCATAATGAACAACACAATCCTTTAGCACCATTTAAATATGTATATCTTACGTAACTGCAATTACAGCAGAACCTTTGTTTTTATATCATTAATTGGTGCAATTTAAAATGTTCAGTTGTATGAATTACACGGTCATTTACTAGTTCGATTGCTCACTCAGGCGAATTCGTTTTCATTCTATTAGCAAGCGGCATCGATCGTACTTGAATGAACTGATTCCAACCCGATACTGTCGTCGTTATGTCGCCGTATCTTGTTTTCACCAGTGTATTTAGTTTTCATCAGCCTCTGACGCATGCATCTGTTTACATCCGTTCGTATGGATGTTTAAAAGTCCTACGTGTGTTTGCATTGTGTTGATTTTTGACAAGCCAATGTGGCTGATGCGTATCTGTGTACATCTATAACTCATTGAACGATTCCATTTCTATAGCGTATTATACTGTAAGACCGTACGGATGAAGAGTACGGATACGCATCATGATTGCAATCTATTGTATATTGATTCTAGGTTCCGATAAATTTTGCAGTCTTGGTTGAATTAGTGTTAGGCAGGAAGCAGTAGTTTTTGTAACGGAGTTCTGGTTTAAGTTCTCATAAATATAGTAAATATAAGTACTTACCATGAATTATGGCCGTGTTCAATATTGCTGTGTATTTTCGTTTAACGTTGAAAAACAATATGGAGTTATTTAGCTGAACAACATCTATAAATAAATGTTATAAAGCCTAAGTGTGTTATTGAAATGACTTGAATTTTAGCGATCTATGGTACTAATGAAGCACAAGCTTATATCAGTTGAATTGATGAGATATCTGTCCCGAATATAACAAACGTTGAAACACTTCGATTTTTTTTTCTGAATTGTCTATTGACGCACGTAACGGGGTTAGTGGTCGATTTCAAAAGCGTTCAATTCATAGGACGACCTTGCGCCTATTATTTTCAAATATGATTAGAAATCTTTGTTTGTGACTTTATACCTTATCGTTACTCAATGTTTACTTGAAATAATATTGTAACAGAATCACGGCTTAATATAGCTGGCGGTAAATGCCGTCAGGATTGCAAAAGATGCGCCGCAGCTGGATTAGCTCTGGCGAACCAAAGTGACTGCGGTGAGTGAACGGTCACCAGTAGTCCTGCTAAAACATCATTTTCATTGGGCTAATTAATGAACGTTGTCTTCGAAACCTCAATACGAAACATATCGTCCTTTGTGAAACGCACTTCATCTTTAGGCTTTTTATAACTGTTGTAATTATGCTATTACTCTTAATCGTTTTCGCATTTAAGTCGTGAAGAAATCATTAAGTTTTCCTTAAAGTCGAGTGTATCGCTACGTTAATTATGATTTTGTTGTGTAAACTTTGAATTTGTTGCGTGTTGAATAATTTCACAATTATTACGTACAGTCTCAAATGACATGTTGCAGATAATGTCCCTTTGTGCTAGTTGCCAAATTACCACCTAGAAACTTCTAATTTCTTTAATAATATCCTGAATAGCTTTTACGCGACTGCCTGATTATTCATATTTTATGGACTCTTACGTTTTAGTTTACGTCAATACAGTAAATTATGAGGTTGAATTTTATATTCATGCTTGTTATATTAAAGCGGGCAATTGATCTGGTGGTTTGCCTGATGGAGAGAAATCACCATATCCTCATACCCTCTTCCAACACATAAAGAAGGTTAGAGGTGAGGCAAAGGAAAGGGGCTTCGGGTTCCCCCAGTTTCTCAAGATGTTTCTCTTTATTAGTAAACCGACCATGTCTTTTTGAAGTTGACGGAAAATGAATAAAGCTATATGAATTATTTAAATCAAGCCTGGTAAAAGTTACAAAGTAATATCTTTAATCGTTGCACATGTATATAAATATAATTAGTTCAAATTTACACTTGCCGAGTGTATATATACATTGAGTTGAGTTGAGACGGTCTATGTACATTATAAAATAAATAAGATTTATTTATTACGTTACTACTCCGCCCGTGGCTTCGCCCTCCTGTCTAGTTACAGGAAAACCCGTGTGAATAAGATTTTTCATTGCGGTTAGAAGTATCCTATGTTACTTGAGACTGGGCTGGACTGTCTCGATACACAAAAATCACAGCATAAAATCGCTCATGAATGACATGAAAGAATCACAATGAAGAAACAGTCTATCGCCTTCTAATGAGGCATGCTGAAAAGTGTCTTATTTTGAAACCAGTTAATAGTTGAAACTGTCGTACTCGAGTTATTTTTCCTTGTATTGAAAATTAATAATGCCAGGAATGGAAGTTATTACAAACGACGAAGAAACGAAACAAGGCACGCGATAACATAATTTTATTCTTCCGTGTGTTCTACTTTTGTTTAAGCTTTTGGTTCATCCTTTTATTATGGACTATAACTTTAATGATAATGACTTTTATATTGATTTGTAATGAGCCACTAAAATATTCAATCGTAGGTAAATTATAAACGTAAATACCTGTATATTCTATCTCAGTTGGTTCGTGTAAAGTGAATTATTTATGAGTATAAGTCACAAAAGTTTTACAATAACCATCAGGTGAACAAACAGCTCGGTTGAAGCTATTACATAAAAAATACATACGTGAAATTCAATATTGTTTTATGGTCGTACGAATATATCTGGCAGACAATACATCGGTTCGTTAGAGATGTTGAAAGTCAAGGCAAATTGGCAGAGAACTTGGCTGACAGGAAATTTGAAAATGAATCGGTAAAATTTGAAGTCACATTTTACCTAAGAGTTATTTTAAACAAATTATTTGCGTCGTATTCGTATAAAATTATTTTTAATAATAGATACATGAAACAATTGATATTTTATTTGACAGTACAGCTTTTAAATTCTTTTGTTTCTTTTAATAACTTTAAATGAGATCTTGAAAAATCGTGTTTCTTTCCAACAACAATTTACATTTTAAATAAATATTGCTCCATAACTGGAAAATTTATTACAAATTGAAATGTTTTTCTACATAAAGGAAATTGAATTGTACAGTTTTCCAATATATATGTTACAATATCGTACATTTTATAACGATTTTCTTTTTATATTTATTTACTGTAATAATCAAAATATAAGCAATCCTTATTGTTTTACTAAGTCAGGGCAGGCATGTGACCCAAATATACTATTACAATGTCATCGACACCATCTGCTTGTTGAGACAAGTAATAGTTATAATTATGTTGGCTATTAGCCTAACGCGTTAGGCGATAATTACTATTAAATTGTAGGAAATATATTGACGTTAAATCGTAGGTAACAATTTATCTCTAAAACACGCTTATCTGTTTGACTTCTGTTACTTTGTTAAGTCGGGTAAATTTGTCGTTTGTCGAGTGTTTGTGTGAGCTAACAGCAAGGTAGCCTATATTATCGAGTGTACTATGAGTTTTCATAGCACTATATATATCGTAGATTTTAATAGCTATCATGAGGTGGGTTATACCGATGTAATAATATAAATTTGTAATTATGTCTAGTGCAAAATTCTTATCATTTATAAATCATATGTAAAATCAGGGTCTACTCGTATAGCAAGTATTTATGTTGCTCATGTCTTGTTCTGATGTATAAGCTATGTTACTGCAAAGTTTTATAAAAATACACAGAAGATTTTTACGTGAAACAATAACAACCATCCATCATTACTTACGTCATACTTACATCCATACTTACAAACTTTAATAAACTATATATAAAGGCTCGTAAAATTGCAATTTCCTATCGAAATTACTTAGTAGGTAGGTACAGAGTTACATAATTTTAATGATCACGGTTATATGAAAAATGAATAGATAATTGTAATGACGAAGCAGACATGCGAAATTATAGTGCGTGACTGATTTTTACATCGCTTGACGAATTGTATTGTATTCTTATGAATTTGAATTTTGCATTACAATTTCTAAATATAATATTTCATAATACAAAATAAGTGCATTGTTATATTACATATGCATTTTTCATGGTAGTTAACAAAATTTTATTCTCAAGCATATATAATCGTGGACATCACCGTTGTTAGTTATTATTAGTAAAGTGTAATCATCAAAATAAACCAAAATATGTTTATTATCTGATAACAACAAAAACAGAGGATCGATGTATACTATAATTAACCTATAATCGTTTACAGTAGACGTATCGTTTTTAATATATTTAGGCTGTATGATAAGGAATAACGGTCGGTACTTACAATATTTTCACTCTTTTAATTTTTTTATTGAGAGTTTAAATAGACGATCGAATTGCTTACTCTGCGGTTCGTATGTGATACATTTCGTCATGTGATACGATCCAATGTTTAACACATTGACTATCGCTGTACACTTGAGGAGATGGTGACGTGTCATCTACCTAGTAATATGAGTGGAGTGCGCAGTAAAGACGTGATATAAAATCTTTATCAAGTTCATGGCTGTTGTTATCAACGGCTACGTATATAATATTGCACGTGCCAAGCGTATATAAATAAGCTCGTAATTTTTTTTATAGCCGGGATGTAATCGCATATATTGTATTATGTTATTGAACATTTGTTCATGTTTACTGTAGCCTTTCACCTTTCGAAATTATAGTAGGTTACTAATGTGAATCATTTATAACATCTATGTTTTATTATAAATATATGTAGGAAGAATATTAGTCCATTTTCTACTCTGATAAGTTTGTAGACAAATTATTATTGTGAAAAAATCATTCAATATTCATACTCGAATACGTGACGATTGTCATAAAACGCAACAATTAGTTATTTATTAGTTTTTTTCTTCACTGCCTCGTAAATTGTCTCGGCAGACGACGACCTCAGTCGACAGTCACGAGCTGGCAGCGATGTTTTTATATTCCATTTATCTTTTGTACGTCAATTCTTTTCCGCGCTCTAGTTTTCCTCTTTGATTGTTAAAATATGCGATGGACGTACCGCTCTACCGTTCTAAGAGTTCGTTGGCTAGTACTTAAAATAAAACGGGGAGAGAAATTCAGGGTCTCTACCTATACGTACATAACATTATTCGATTGTTATATAGATTTAGAATTATATACCTGATATATATCTTGGAAATAAGAATTTTATACGAATATAAAAGAAACCAGCATACTTTATCAAGACTTGATTCCGGTTCAATTCAATTATAGGTATTCCATATAAATATCCTAATTATTATGTATTATAATAAATTTGTATAGATAAATATACATAACTCCATAAGTCATCGAACAAGAAATCATGCTATTAATATACATAAATTGAAATTGAAATTTAATACTCTTTCCAACATCGCAAGTTAGCAATAATAATTATTAGTATGTAGGTAGGTCTTGTTACTTCGTTATATGATACTTGTTTTATTATACACAAAATAATTGTTTACCTTAGGTTTCAATTACACAAGATTAATTTAGTAGACGTATGCGTGCATGGCTATTTGTTAGTAAAACCGGTCTTTGCAAGAAGTTCCAACTTCTAAATTATCAATTAATATACTTTAATAACGACACCACAAAATTAGCTGAATATGTATATCTGATAGTCATTATGCATATAGTAGTAAAATTATACTCAAATAGTTCATCTCTTTTATTATTTTATTTCTTTTAAACTATGTAATAAAGCATTCAAATAATCGTGGATTCTGAAATAAATAAATACTTACTTCATCACGTAAGTTCCACTTCCCAATCCTCTAGTATAACGTAACCTATAAATTAACAGTTTTTTTTTATATTAATATGTATAAGTATGAATTGTCTTCTTATTTTAGACGAAAATATATCAGAATCAAAGCGAATCGTTTATGTGACTGTAATTTTTAAATTTACACTTTCCTTATCATTTCATTCACACAAGGCCATCAATGATTCTATTTGACAGAGATAGTTGCCACTTCACATGGTTGCTTATTTCATTTTCTAGGATTGTTGTTTCTTACTTGAACTTTTTAACTAATCACAACATAACATAAAAATTTATTGGTTTTTCATCGCCGAAATTTCTATAACAACAGTGTACATATTCATTATTCATCAAGCTTTGTATTATGGATCGTTAACGAGCGTATTAAATACAATAAAAGATATTAACTATCCACCTTCTTGAAAATATAGAAGAAATGACGTTTTATACATCAATGCAAAATATTCGTATCTTCGTGCAATTAGTAATGTATTAATTTTATATTTAAAGTGAACAGCAAACCGAGTACTTGTCTCCGTACTTTGTGTCTATTACACGCTTAACTATAAATTGTAATTATCATTAATTATTTATAGTTATAATATGATGTAAATGAACATTAATCACAAACCAGTATCTATTGGATACACCAGGACTTGACCGGTATTAAATATTATCAATAAATTAACGATATTGTATTAGTTGCTAAGGATATAAAAAGATCGAATTTTAACATATGTAAATATTTGAAATATCTACATATATTAAAAATCGTCTTTCGTATCCCATGCATTAAGTATTGACATTATACATTTTACAATAACGGCTGCGGATATTTTGATAATTGTTATAAAAAAATATTGAGAATGACAATTTCCAATTCTGCAACAATATGATCACTAAAATACGCAAGATATACTATAATAAAATACGTACTTCTATGTTTCTACTTCCGGTTGAACTAGTGTCATCCATATCCTAACCTAACACCGTACTTTGCTATTATTGCTATAGGAAAATCATGAAGTAAATCCAAACGAAGTGTTATTTTAAAATGTACCTTTTGTTGCAGCTAATAAGTTCCAGGAGAATTTGTTGAAGACAATGATTCAGATCGAGAACACTTTCTTCGAGTTAGGCAGGACGTGTCAAAGGAACTGCCTGATCATATGCGACCGAGGAGCCATGGACGCTAGTGCATGTGAGAATATATCAATTATTATTAATGGTCACTATGGCTAGATTGGCTCTTAAAAAACTTCAAATATTAAAAACCATTTTCAACCCTTAATTTCGTAGTCCATCTCTACAGAAAAATACCAAATAAGCAAATGTAGAAAGGTATAGAACGTATATACTTAGTCTGGCCATAAATACTGTTACACTTAATTATAAAAAAATATTACATTTGAATTTCGAATCTG
>NC_052121.1:8302406-8318404 GCF_012273895.1 Zerene cesonia | reverse complement strand
ATATACGTAGGAACTTACAACTTGTATATACAACTAAATTTTAAACCTAAATAAGAATCAAAACTAGACAAATAGAAAAGTTTAAAAGACAAATGTAAAAACCTAATCATGTAAGTCGTCACGTGTCTGAGGCACTCGGGTTGACAATGTTTTAAATTCTTGTACATCATAAAATATATCGTTTATTGTCTTTAAGTTTTTCCATGGCTGTTATGTGGGACTGATATGATTCATTGACACGACGTGCAAGATGTTTACAATTGTTCAAGTACATATGATGCATATAAATATTCAGCGTGTCTTACGTATACTTAGTCAAAAGTATATTGCTATGAAGATCTTTCCTTTGGACTTCATGCCATTTTACCAAAGTATACGATAGCTATATTATGGTGTTCACTGTTAAATAACATTTATGGCATGGACGTTGCTCGATGTGGTTAGAGGAGGAGGTTTAAAATAACGCCTTGAATCAGTACTAATTCATCAAGTGTGGGAATTTGATGGTGCTAGATGACTTTTATATAGCTTTGTCTTTTTTCCGCACTATAATCAGTACTGCATTAAGACGTCACGGTAACTCCCGAGCGTTTAAGCTATCACAGAAGATAAATTTACACGTACATGTATTATAATTTACATGTGCATATAAATTAACTCGTAAATGCATAAGTCGCAAAAAACGTTTATAGGTACATCCCAACTTTTTAAACATTGAGATAATAAAGTGATATGCGTTTTCCTGTCTCACAGAAGTTTACATAACACTCTTTATCAATAAAGTGGATGTTGTGACGACGGTATTTATCTTTAACACTGTTTTGTGGATTCCAAATGTCTGATATGTAAACAGTTTTTTTCTTATAGTGCTCTATTTTCAATCCAACTTTATTTGAGAATTTTAATATTTTATATACGAGACCGCAAGAAGCAAAACAGAATTTCAATAGAAAATTAATAAGCTTATAACTTCGAATCCAGTATAATGTATATTATGTACACGAAAGTCTTATCAGTTTGTCAGGCTTTCACTTATAATCATAGAAAATGTTTAATTAAGACCCGGGGTTTAACATAGGGCACTATTAATTTTTTGACAACTCTAATGAGTTGACTTGATATGGAGATGGGGGATGGAAGTATTCGCCCGTGGTTTTCCACGCGGGCACAGTTGCTAACCAAAAAACTAATAAAAAAGAAAAAAAACCCTTACTGTTTTTGGGTCAGATGTATTTGAGTCTTAGTCTAAACATTGAATAAACTGCCGATACAACCGGCGAGACAATATTTATCCGAACATATCGTGACCCACGCTCTAACAAAGTACATACTTTATCACGTGTTTTTTTGGATCATGCGTGATACTAATTAATTTTATATTAGTGATTGGTTCAATGCTTACATTATTAATACATGATGTGTATTAATAATGTAAGCATGAGCGTCCAAGTATGAAACTTCAATGAGGGTCTTGTTATGTAATATTATTTGTATCTGTATTTTCCTATGTGGATTTGTAAGTAAACTGTTACGGATGTCACATGTCTTTATTTAGCTTTATATTCATTACCTCTTCGTGTGACGTATCTTCGAGAGTCATAGCCACCGTTTGACTCATTTTACAGGTCAAAGACCGTTACATCCAGACCGTAATAGACTTAGAATATCTATGCTCATGTTACTTTATATATGTACATGCATATACTACGCAAGTAAAACGATATTTGTTTTAAGATCACGATATAAATTGTATATCATGCTGAATTCGTTATCGTTATAAACCACGTAACAGGTAATGTCTATAAGTGTACAAGATTAGTAATCGTGTATATTTCGCAATGTTTTGATTCATCTAGCATCTGTACCTGTAACCAACTAGGCATTCATGTTAAAAATTGTTAGATTTCAAACCGAAATACAAACATATTAAACTATGATTATGTTAAAGTAATAATAATTTCTTCTGCAAGTTTCATGATACGTAATTATGTATCTTGAAACCGGTAATGACCGGTTTTATATTTCTACTTGGAACAAGTAAAATTATAATAATCGTATCGTCAATTTTAAAACTATGAAGTCTATTATAATCTACGCATGCTTTTGATACATGTGAAAGAGAATCGCGTCAATAACGTAACAACGGAAGACGACGCTGAAGTCAGCAGCTGACGATTTTTATTATTAAAAAAAAAATTGGCATCAAAACGGTGGGTGTGGCAAAATGGCCAATAGTAAAAGAGCTTTTACGTCCGGGCAAAAATAGTTTAGACGTTGTATTATACTTGGCTAGGGTAAATCGACACTGTGCCAATGTATACAAAATACCTACATGCTCTGTAATTTTACTTTCAAAGAGATCGAAAGTAATTAAATGATTTTAATTAATTAGAGGCTAGTTTTAAATTGAACTGATTGAACGAAAAGCTGTTTATAACATTATGATTTATGGCAAAATAATATAATACGACTTCCACTATACCTAAAATCACGTAGCTCTTTCTTATTTTCATAGCTTACAATAAAATCAGCCGTTTTTACTGTAATCCAAATCTAAAATATATGTAAGTATGAGCAAAAAATGCATGGTGTATGTTCACTTTCAGTTATTTCCAAAGAGAAGTGGGAGGCTATGTTGAACGCGAATAATTGGAACTCTGTGGAGCTGCGAGACAACAGATATAACCATATCGTGCATATGGTATCTGCTGCGAATGGCGCTGAAGACTTTTATTCAACTGAGGTATGTATATCATAAATTTAATATGCGGAAAAATCATAAGTTTAAATAAGAAATGGCTAACGAAACCGGCTACAGTTATATATGGATTATTGTATTACTGAATAGCACACATAGTTTTTTAATAAAACGAAAATAATTTTGTAGCCTGATGAAACTAGTGACGCTTAGAGCAAAAATACGACATAAAAACCTATACATATAATGCTCTGTCTGACTATTAAAGCCATAATATGGAAATTAAGCAATATGTAGATTAACGTTTTGATGGTAATCCATCTCATAGCTTGATCGATTATTACGATAGTACTTTATTGCTTTTTCGATCGCTGTCATAAAATATATACCGAATTAATAACCAAATTGGTGTCTAATACTTTGAATTTAGTACCGAATGGAAAGTTTCTACGATGTTTTATGAAATGCACTTTCAAATTTTTATAACTGAAATTAAAAATAGTATCAAACGTTGCTCTCTAAAATGGTATATTGTATCCAAACTTAACGCAGTAGCACTATTTAGTGGAAACGAGAATTTAGTTTTTCCCGTTTCGATAGCCAGAGTATCGTGTGGTTTCCGCTATTCCGTATTCTTATTACGTAAACAATACTCGATTGTTCGATGCGTTTTCGAGAAATTCACTCTGATTATTCATTGTCATAAAACCAATGTCGTGAACACTCGTCCGATTGTTTGAATTATAGCCATACAGATTGCTTGTGCCGTGAAATGATTTGTAAATAATATAGTACATTAAGTTGCGTAACAGGCCCAGCCTTGGCATTATTCGCTTAATGTATATAGTCAGCTTATATGAGTACGACAGTTTCCCATTAGTAGATTGGCTTAGTATATTCTAGTACTCGATGTAGTTTCTATAATAGCTATAATACATGCATGTATGCATGTGATTTGCAATGTGACTCGAATCGATGGGAATTCCCGATAGCTCTAAAAATAATATTGACATAAATTAAGTGTTTGATTTATGAATATCGTTGCCTCTTACTTTGTAGCGAGATTGTAGTAGTAAGGCCAATAAGAAATCGTTTTATCTATCCAATTTATCTAATGATGTACATGGTTACTCTCTTAATGAAACAATGACTGAAGACGACTTCAAGATACTGTACTGTGATTGTTGTAAGATATAACAATATAAATGACTTTTAAAATATTAAGCTTTTTCAACACTTCAAAGATGAAGATTTTATTAATTAATAAAATATTAATCTTCATCTTTACCAAAGCATTAGCTTTGGTTAAAGTACTAACTTCGTTTTACATATTACAATCATGTCGTTTTGACGCTAAATCGAGGCTGTTGTTACATAACTTAAATCCAATTACGACCTTTAACCTTGTATGATACGCAAACAAAGTACTTTGTTAAAAAGTACAATTTCAGGATATTCAAACGACCTTGAATTTTTTATCCCCGATTTGGCGCTATGCCATCTCAATCAAAATGTATGCCTTATCGATGCCCGTCAATGAAGTTGTCGATGATTGATGCATTGAAAACATTGTTAGCATGTTTTGCTGTTTTATTTTTACTTGTACCTGCAAATCTTATTTAATACATATAACGGAATATGAAATGCGAAGGTTATTTAACAGATAAATTAGTTTAGTAAAAGCAAACACCACTAAACTTTTTGACTGACGTTTGAAGTAGCCATCGTGGACTAATTTAGCTACGATTTTCACACGAGCTGGTGTGTATGTGAGTATTTATAATTTTGCAATCATTT
Organism: Zerene cesonia; assembly: GCF_012273895.1. Lineage (NCBI taxonomy): Eukaryota > Metazoa > Arthropoda > Insecta > Lepidoptera > Pieridae > Zerene > Zerene cesonia. The sequence continues at coordinate 8,313,909 of NC_052121.1, read as the reverse complement.
TAATGTTTACGCGATCATTCCAGGACCATGCGTGTCGTTCTGAAGGTGTAGAGCTGGCGAGGGAGCTAGATTACAACGCGGCAGCCGCGTGGGTGGGACACCCATACTTCGACGTGATCGACAATTCAACGGATTTTGACAAGAAGATGAACCGCCTGATCGCCTGCGTCTGCCAAAGGATCGGCATCGAGACCGGCGACCGGCTCAACGTCAACGCGAAGAAACGCAAGTTCCTCGTCAAAACGCCACTCCCGAGCGACGCCGAGTTCCCACCGTTCCAAGACTTCGACGTGGAACACAACTACCTGCAGAGCGACGTCCGCAAAGCGCAAGTCAGGTTGCGGAAACGTGGACAGAAGGGCCACTGGTCGTATATACACACGGTGAGGAAGTTCCATCCGAATGGCCAGTCCGTGGAAGTCAGGACCCAGTTGACGCACAGAGACTACCTGAACATGCTCCCGCAACGGGACGACGCGCATTTCACGATATTCAAAAAGCGACGCTGCTTCATCTACAACAATCAGTACTACCAGTTGGATATATACAGACAACCGACGCATCCAAGGTGATATTGCGTTCAAAGTTATACATACCCCGTATTTATGTATATATTTATAGAAATAAATTGAATCAAATCTCATTATTTATTATTTACCTATACCAATTATATATATATGGCAGTTTAAATAAGGTAAACTATTAGGGTGTTTATAAAATGTTGGTACTAATTGCATTGTGAATGGTTTTTTAATTTTGTTTGCAATATTTCAGATGTCGTGGTATGGTTCTGCTTGAGACCTATAGTGCGGCGTACGATCAAGACGCTCTATTGGCATCGTTGCCCAAGTTCCTATTGATTGAGAAAGAAGTGACCGGCGATCCAGCATATTCCATGTACAATTTATCGCTAAAAGAAGATTGGAAAACCTCAAAAAGGTACTACGCCGGGTCTGGTGTTTACGGTGAGTCCAGCCCAAATTTTGCAATATATTTTGAAATATCTATCAGATATGTGTTATACACCAATGATATTGTAAATTTTCATATGATCAGACGTCTTTATTCTTGCATGCATTCAGAGTCAGCAAAAAAGGTTCTTCGATAAGACTTAGTTTTGATAATTTTTAATGTTGATATTCATTTTTATATAATTTTATAATGTGTACAAGTTGCATGTTACTCAAACTGGCGTAATTGAGTGAGAACTTCTAGACCCTATTAGCGTTGATGTCGGTATTGCTAGAGTTATGATTTTTCATATGGACTTGTTTAGTGTGTTTCTGTGTTGTGTTAGTCACCGGATTGTGCACAGTAGTGAGTGTTACCGCTAGCGTCGTCTTGCTGTAGTATGCCTAAGTAACGCACTTATGAGTAAAATACGTATTTTCATAAAAATATATAAAACCCTATAGCTCTGTATTTCTTCAATAAATTAAGAACAACTTTTTTCCAGAATTGTCGTATCTTTTATTTAACACTGACCCAGTTACGCCAGTCGACAAAAAATTGTGTTATTTACTAATTAAAGTATTTTTATAGGACAACCTAAATGCCTAAATGGACACAAAGGTGAGAAAATTAATGGGCACGCGGATAAAATCATCCATAACGGTGATAAAGTTATGGGACACATTAAAATCAATAGATGCGACGAGAAAATCAACGGACACTCGGGACATAAACTAAATGGACACGCTAAGATGAACGGACACTATAAAATAAATGGTCATGCACCCTTAAATAATGGATTGACCAATGGTGTAGACGACTCAGATATAGATCACCTCAAAAGCAATGGATTGCACACTTCACCAAAGATGAAAAAAGTTGCTATTAAAACATAGACTAAAATATTTATGCTTAGCCATAAGAACTTTTTGTAATATTCCACTTTGTAATGTTTCAATGTACACAAAATTAAAAGCAAATTAATATATGATGTACTTAAAAATGATATTATAATAAAATATGCATGGCAATATTATATCGTAACTGTTAATGCCAAATGAAATAACTATTTTTGTATTACTTCATTAGAATATTTTTTCATATGAATAATGAAATAATGAAATCGAGTATCACTCAATATTAAAAATGTTTAAAAATTATTTTTTGTGCCTTTTGAAGTATTCATAATCGTCACATGCAGATACCCATAACTGCTCGAAACATATTGTTATTCTGACGATGAGCAAACCAATTAGCAACTATAGATGTCTCACAACTTAGAAATATTTCATATTCAGTCTCTATATTTGACACTCGCAAGTCTACGTAGTATGTACTTAATTGCAATATTAAAAATTAAGCTCGCGTCACAGTATATCGTAATAAGTAGATGATTGTGTAGCGACTTATGTTTTAGCTATAAATAAATAATATTTTTGTGCAAATTTGATTAGACAACATATAGGATGTAAAATTTTAATATCTTGATGTTGTGGCGTCATTCTATAGTTTGATCTTAGTTAAACATATAATTTATTTACTCTGATAATGTTAAGCCTACAAAATCATATGTGGAATAGCAATGAGGTTGTTAATGGAATCATTTATAAACAGTTGTTTTGTTATTAAATTTTCTCACTAGTATTTAACACGTTGGCTGCTGAAACACACCAGGTGTGTAAAAATGCTTGGAACCAAGGATGCGGCTTTACACGCCTAGCGTGTGGAAGCCGGCATCCGCGATAAATCGCGTCTACTGTGCGTAAAACACGCTGTGCGTGTTTTATTTTCTAAGCCGCCAGTGCGTGCGGGCAACACATTTTTATCATAAAATATATTTTTTATGATTTCTGCCATTTTTATTATTTTTTTTGTTTAGATAGTTAGGATGTAATTTTAATAAAACGAAAAAGAAAATATTTTATACAAATAACAAAAAATGAAAACATAAATTTACGTTGGACAACGTTTTATGTACAAAATAACCTCTCTAATATCATTGGTTGACGATAAATTGTTACGCTGTTATATTAACACTCCGAAGCAGAATATCTGAAGCGCGTTCAGCATGAAACTTTTATTGCTAATCTATATTCTATAAGGAAGAATATCTTTATGTACGAGTGTTAACAAATCAAATCCTAGTATTTTTTTGTGTTTTATTTTACACGAGTATTATACATTTAGAAATTCAAACCTTTTAACGGATTTTGAACGCGAATGATTCATTACATTATTAACCCGACGTAAAGTGTTCGAAGCGTCGGGCTAATAATATAATGAATAAATCGCGTTTAAAATCCGTTAAACAGTTTTTAATTTCTAAATGTATAATACTCTAAAAAGTTTAAGGAGAGGTCGTTATTAGTACCTTTTCAGCTCATTGTTCATTATAATATATAAAGCATTTTGAAAAAAAATACAAATATGTGTGCAGAAAAATAAAGACTACTGTAATTTCTTTAAAAATAAATAGCGATATCAGAAATAGAATAATTAAAAATAAAAAATTGTAGAACACACACGGTGTGTCCGCCCGCACAGCTGGCTCGAGTCTATGCACACGCGCAGCGTGGGCTCCCGCACTAGCGACAAAAGCGGTTCGGCAAGATTGCCGCCGGTGCGGGAGACATGCTGAGCGTGTCATAGCCGCATCGCCGGATGAAAAAAGTTTCTGGATCAGCAGTGAAATTGTTAAAGGGTTAACGAGAGTGCGTCATCTGTGCCCAAATAATGGCGAATATATAAATAGCATTAAGGCTATCAAATGTTTTGGCGAAATGCCATTGTAACATTGTAAATGGCTGTGCTATAACTAATGTTGTACGAAACTGAAAGAGCTATCACTGCTTTCTTAGGTAATTATTGTGAAACACACGCTAACTTATTCACTGGTCGTGTCTTTAAAATGTATTATATTTTATTGTTAAATTGAGTAATTTTACATCTATGGTTTAGAAATAATTTTATTTTTAAGGGCCAGTGAATAGTTTTTCTTCAGTGCTATATGCATGAAGAAGGTTTTATCTGAAAATCGCATGTACTTTCTGCGTTTCCTAAATAAAGACAGTTTGAAAGGACGCATGGGTTTTCAATTGACTACTAATAAATTCCTTCCCTTTTCCACTTATTTATTAAGTAGCATGTTCTCTTTAGGATGTCTAAAGACCCAACTGCAGACTGCTTCAAGATGTCACCAAATACATTTAAATTATATTTTCATATAAACAAAAATTTAAAAGAGTTGTCCAAAGTTTTAAAAAAATAGTTTTGGAATTAAAACACCAACATAAAAAATAAACTTAACTGCTAAACTAACTAAACATTACTTTTTGTTTAGATTATAGATACCTCACATCAAAATGTATTTAGTGTAACAAACATATTATTCAATTTTGTTCTATAAAATGAAAATGATAATATTAAAATGCCTTGATATGATTATATATTTATTTGGATAGAGAGTCCTTTAACTTCTGTTCTTTGTACATTTTGATAACTTTCTGGCTGGGTATAAGCCCGGAGCTCAAGCCTGGTCTTTTCTTCTTCTTCTTAGCATTGCCCTCCCACATACTGTCATCTGTTGGACTAACAATCTCTTCTACAGGTGGTGGGACAGCACAGGACATTGTACCCGCACCTTCACATACTATGCTTTTCAATTTCTAAAACAGTGAACACTTAATTGGTTTTATACAATGATTTTTAAAAAAATCCTTTTCTTGTATACTATGAATGACAATATATTTTACACTATTTTATAACTGTATTATAATAATTGATTGGGAGTGATTTTGAAAGTGTTATTAGCATTTGTGCTGTTTCTTATGATTTCACAAATAGTTCCACAATTTATACAGCAGCAAAAACCCTCTGTTAGTTCTGTCAGCATCAACATTCAATGATGTGTAGTTGAGAAATCAAAGAGAATTTTCTTAAGTTTAGTTAAATGCTCTATAGTCTATAATATAAAAAATTCTTTCAAACCTGTTTCTCTGCATCTAACTCCTCAGATGTCTTTTGTATATCAGAATCATGTGCATATTTGCAATTATGTCCAAATCTACACTTTCCTTTTCTAAAATTCCAACAGATTTTCTTCCCGTTGATCATCTGGGTATTCCCTTTACCTGGAACCTTAACAGTCATGGCCTATGTACTTGACGATTATATGTAATATTGGATATTTTCCTATGCCAACACAACTAGTTAACACTAAACAATAATTTTGTAAGTAATTTGTTTGTTAATGGATAATTCAAGTAAATATTTAGTTACTGATTCTTGTTTAAGGGTATGCCTAGAAACTAAATAAGTAGTTAATGAAAGTAAATTTATAGTATTAATTTGAAAAAGGTTAGTAGAAAGTGAATATGAAGTGTCCTAATATACAGGAGTTATATTAGCTCAAATGTAATAAAAGGGTCAGACTATTTTTATTCAACAAACAACACTATGTAAGTAAAGTAAGTATTACATGACACATAACACAGGATTATTTAAGAAAGGACAGTCAACATATACCATTTTAACATGTTTCTCTAATATAGCTGCTTTGGCTAGCTCCGCTTCTACAAATGGGTTGGAGAAAACTGATGTTTGAAGGCTACTCTCACCAAGCGCCGGTTTTGGAAGTTTAGGCTTTTCAATATCTTTTGTTTCTTCTTCTTTTGTTATCCTAAAATTAAGCGTCAATACAAGAAGCAATCTACTTTAGTTTATTATGAACTAAGAACTACGAAGTTTGCTAAAGTAATAATGGCTAAACGTTAACTTTGATCGTTATCTATATGTTAAAAATAAATCCCTATTTCCCATGGTCACGCCATTACGACCGATTTCGAGAATTCTTTCACCATTGGAAAACTGCAATTACACTGACTGACTTAGACTATATATAAGTACCACGGGTGAACTGCTAGTGTGTAAACACAAGTTTACGTTAATAGCACAGTTGTGTTTACTAGGAAAGCAAGAAAAAACCACATAGCACATACTTTTCTTCTCCGCTATCAGTATCGGATTCGTTCGAAGACGAACCATAGTCTAATAAAGCATTCATTGTTTTTAATTTCTTTTGCAATTAATAAGTAAAGGTCAAAATGATAAGGAATAATTAATAATCTAGAAATACACTTATAAATAAAAACAAAAGGTTCCTGACTGAAGCATCAAGCCATCAAACTATCAAACAAAGCGTCAAACGAATTTGTCAATAATGTCAGACTTATCAGAGTTGCCACTAGAGAAATAAGAAAAGAAAACTAACTTACTGCTACTAAACTCGCCACGAAGGTTGCACATTAGTGAAAGTAGTAGTAGTAGTTATAGACTAAATTTGACCGGTTGGGAATTTAAAAAAAGGTCATAAGTTGCCCCCTAGCACTGTGACTTGGACCATTCATCAAACGAAGGATTACATTGAAATACTCAAATAAATGTGTGCAGAAAATTCACACTCCACTTTTCATACACCATCATTAATAACAGGAATATGGCTGCTAGAAAATTGAAAGAATACAATGATTGTTCTCTATTTTTTTTTTTGATACTCTTGCGTAAAAAAAATAAATAAAAATCGTTGAGCTTCGTTTAAAACAGAGGAAAATCCGTAATTACAATTCGATTTGCAAAATCGATTAATGCTGAACCAGATACATTCCGTTGACTACGAAATAATGTTAATATTTATTTATTTTGAAAATAATTCAACACATTCAGTCGGACATATGATTCGGATTTCGGTGGTGTAAACATATTAGAAATTTTGAAGCATTTCAATGCTATAAAACTAAAAATTAAATTTAAAGGTGTAAACATATGTCATTTATTCCTCTATCAAAGTGAATAAATAAAAACCGTTGAATGGTTGATGCTGGATTTTTAAAAGTCAAGGATGCCATAATTTTAAAAATGCAAGGCAAATGGTGATTTCTCGGTAATGTATTTACTGCGTTAATAGAATGGCGCCAACCAAAAAATTATGTTTTAAAAATATTTATGTGATAGTCAGTTACTATAGTCACAAGAATTAACAATAAATGCATTTACGGTATTCTGATTTTAAAGTATTCAAATGTATTAAAATTTACGTGACGTACCAGAAATTCTAAACGTGAACAATATTAAAAAGCTTTGGAATTCGAATGATGATAACATTCACAATAACTATTTGTTATGAAACCTTGCAAAAATTAAATGACAAGGTAAATTTTGTATACAGATCTGGTAACATAATAATTTTTTTCGACACATGCACGACTTGTAAGAGCGAGAGATAAAATCCGGCCTTCTCATGCTACGCTAGTTCATCGTAGTGACGGCGGCATCAATTTCTGAATTAATTACCATTTGTCGCAAAAACTGCGCGTCCTTTGCCTTTCTATACTTAAAATTTTCTTCCCGTGTAGGTTGTGTTAAATTGTGATCTAAATGGCATCGGACGAGGAGGTAGACGGTTCTTTTGCAGGTAAACGACCAATTTCAGATCTAGCATGTCATAGTTAAAATGTGAATAGCGGTATCATCTGTTTACTTGCGGTATGCAATTAAAATTTAAAAAATCTTCGTGCTGGTGATTTTGATCAAAATATAACCCCTGAAAGTACTACTCTGTATTAATCGTGAGTGATGAAGTGTTTCAGTGGTATATTTGTTGTGGTTTGGTTGTAAATATTTTTATGTGGCAGTTTGTGACAGAAAAGAACATGCATTATCCCCTCATTACTACTTAACAAAATGGACGCCGCCAAACAAAGGGATTAGTGACCTTACCGGTGGAAGTGTGCATGTGTCGCGAAAATAAGCCAAGTGCTAGCATTTGACAAGGTGGTCAGCATCATTAGTTATGCCAGTGGTAATTTTCGAAATTGATTGCAGGTGACGAGGATGTTGAGGAAGGTGAGGGTCAGAACGAGAATTCTGCAGAAAGTGATGAAGCACCTCCTAAGGTAAATATATATATAAAAAGAAACTATAACTGAAGTATAGATATATCTGAAACTCAAATTTCAATGCTTTTAATTAGTTTTTGAAGATGTTTTTTTATCTTGTTTTGTTGACATTATTTTCTGTTATTATTAAAATCAGATGCTATCAAACTTCAAACACATAACATAACTGTTTCCATACTGTGCGTACATGAATTATTTATTTTAACTAGGAGGATGATGATTACTCACCAGAGGACGGAAGAAAGAAGAAAAAAGGAAAGAAAAGGAAAGCCAGAGGTGAAGAAAAGAAAGGCAGAAAGAAGAAAAAGAAGAGAAAGAATGAAAGTGAAGAAGTTAGTAACAAATTTAAAAATTGTTTATTTTTATTTACAGGTCTGAAACTTCAATGTGTACTATGAACGACAATACTCTTTAAATATTTTTCGATATAGAAATCTCTATTCAACAAATCTAAATATATTTTATCATTAATAAACAATAAATAACTCAGGAGTACTGTTATATGACATAAATTAAATGCTATTTATTTATTTCCAAATAATGAATAAATTATTTTATCTTATTTATACTAAGAACAATTTCTATTCTATTGTTGCAATTATTATTATTTATTTTATTAATTATTTATTAGACATTCATTTCCAAACACCATAATATATTTTCATGTACAGTAGATTTTATCACCAAACAGAGGCTTATGAAAGTTCGAATTGCAGTTGTTTCTTTCACCTTCAATATTTATGTCTGAAAACATTAAACGAATATTAATTACTCTATAGGATGATGACTTTGGTCTTGAAGTTGAGGCCGAAGGTGACAGTGATTATGCACTAAGTGCTGTGTCGTCCAGTAAGAAGTCTCGGAAGGGCCGTGGCAGCAAACACAATACTTCCAATCCAGTGGCTTCAGATTCAGGATCTGGTAATTAACCTTTATTTGTGTTAAATGAATAAACATGTTTTATTGACTTTTTACTTGATACATAGGAAAAACACAAGCATAATTTGCTATTTATAGTGTAAGTATGAATGGAGTAAAATAAGGTCTATGTATATGCTCTGTATCATAAACCTGACATATAACTGGCTATGCAATGCCAAAATGTTGATGTTAATAACAATAAAAAACTTATATAAAACAATCATTGCAATGCATATCACTAATCATTGTATCATGTCTGCCAGTATTTTATTAAATTCAATTAGATAAGACATAAAGGCATTGTTTATCATAATATTGTGAGAATGAATTAAACATAATAAAACAGTATAAGATAAAAACAGACAATTATAAGTATGTAATTAAAATTTTGCATTTTAAAAAATAGTGGTTGATCTTAAAATGTATGTTAAATATTTAAATATGTTCAGAAATACAAGCTAAAGAATATATGTATGTTTTATAGCATTATTATTACATTTTAATGCAATTACTAAAACACTTGAAGAATATGACATGTAGCCTAGTAGTTTACATTATTGCACTGCTATTAAGCAAGAATTTAGTATGAAACATCCACAGTGAAATATTTTATATTATTTTGTGTTATAAAAGCTATGTATGTATGAATTGTTATTTTTTGACAGGTATGCCAACAGTTGAGGAGGTGTGCTCCTCATTTGGTCTCACAGATGTGGACATTCAGTACACTGATGCAGATCTTGAGAATTTGACTAGTTATAAACTCTTTCAGCAACATGTGCGACCTTTTATTGTTAAAGAAAATCCAAAGGTAACTTTATTTGTGTTATTTTATACATTATATTTGTTGCATAATGAGTTTAATAAAAAAAGATAACCCTCATTTCTATTCATTCATATTCAAATAGTATTAATTTACTTTGGTTTAGGTACCAGTGTCAAAATTGATGATGCTAGTAGCAGCAAAATGGAGGCTTTTCTGTGAAACAAATCCACATCTCGATGGTGGGACCAATCAGAACATTGGAGGTTCAGAAGAAAACACAAACACTTCAACTGCATCAGATTATGCGCCTAAGCGAGGTGGTCGGCCGCCAAAAGAAAACAAGGTAAAATATAAGATACACACAAGGAAAACAATCTTAATAATTCATTTATCTTTTTTCCTTTTATTATATTACATATTTTTATTTAAAATAAATGAAATAAAAGCAAAGTCATTGAAATTTAAAACAATCATAATTGTCTCAATACTAAATGCATTCATATTTGATATTTTATATCATTAGATCAGCATGCCATTCGCGAAAAATAAAACTAAGACCTTCTATTTCCTATTTCAACCATGTAAGATTTATGATGAAAAAGGTAAATCGTTTATCATTCCAAATAATACAGTATTGTAGCTGTAAATTGAAACATACCGGCGGACTTTCACATTTACAATATCACTTTTATTTTGTATTTATAAAAAATTTCCCACCACCGCGTCCACAGATCGAGGATTCAATAGACGAGCCGGAAGAGGAAGACGACGAGGGCATCAGCGACGAAGGCACGCCGGCGCCGCGCAAGCGCGGCCGCAAGCCCAAGCACGGCGCTAGCTCGACGCCGCGGGGCAAGCCGGGCAGGAAGCCTAAAGTACCCACGCTCAAGATCAAGTTTAGCAAGCGGAAGCGGACCAGCAGTGTGAGTTTGTGTTGTGGTTGAGGGTAGTTTGGTTTATTATTTTTCAGATACCTAAAATATACTGTAATTTGAGGTTTTACATTATATAGGAAAACTATTTTTCCGATTTTCGCCCATGTTAAATAATGTGAAATTTTGGCCAAGAAACTATTTCTGCAAAATAATAAAATAATTTTCGATTTGCTCAGTAACTTTACCACTGAGATTATTAAGATTAGGTAGTGAATATAATAATCATAGTATTTTTATCACACTTTTATTAGCTTCACTTGTATGTTTGTATGTATGTATGTAACTCACACCCGTTTTTCTCCCACTTCCCGCGAACCGATTTCATTCAAACTTTGTACACTTATTAAGAACTGGTGCCAATAGAGTAATATAGTAAGTTTATCCCATTATCCTGATCAGGAGCGCCAGGATTTAACAATTTCCTTACGTATCCTCTACGTAAGGGCTAACAGCTTATGACTGTTATAACATTCTGTTACTGTTAGTTCGTTCGTTAGCCGAGCGGGCTAAGGCGCCAGTCTTAGTTGACGTACAACGACAGGCTCCGTGGACGTAGGTTCAAATCTCGTCTGTGACGGAAAAAAAAATTAATTTTTTTTTTTTATGTTTCTTACATAAACCGGATGGTATTTTTTCTAGTAAAATTCCGGGCAGTAAATGTGTAGGTTGGCCGTTTCCTCAGGTACCCTTTCCGCAGTAAAACCGTAATTCCCATGTAACTCTGATTTGGTGTCCTGGGATTTGTGATAACTATGAGAGTGAAAGAATCTACTATCCAAATGTTGGTAAGGCAGAGAGCGTCTCGTGCACCTACTGCCTTACTTAAATAAAAATTGAACTAAAAAGTGAAAAATAATAATAGTTTAAAAAAACTAAAAAACACGCTTTTCAAGCACATAAAACTAAAAACTATAAAATAATTTTTAATATAAGCTGAAAACAATAATGAACGAAAAATACTAATATTGTTGTGAATA
>NC_052121.1:8296208-8302306 GCF_012273895.1 Zerene cesonia | reverse complement strand
TAGATGGCGCCGGGCTTGGAGCAGCACTTTCTGCTCCCGCAATCTTTACAGGTTCTACAGGCTTTCGAATCAATTCTGGCATGCTATAATAGCCATTAATATGCTCAAACTCCTGAACTTTCTTTCTAATCAGACTCATAACTCCAATTCTCGTTAGCACATGTTGTCGAGATAGACCCTCTCTGGGTACACCGTCTGCGAATGTCTCCGCATTATCCGCACCCGGTTCACAGAGATGCCGCATGAATAGCGACACATAGGCTTTGAAATTTCGCTCTGATTTTCCTCTTAAATCTCTAACTAACCATTGCGAATTAAAGGCGTCTTGAGGCGGCATACCATATCGCATGATCGCGTTAAGGAATGATTTTCTTTGTCTGGCGTTAAATCCGAGGACTTCCATGTTGCCTCCAACTCTGGCAAGTAACGGTGGCAGTGGCCTATCTCTTTCCTCTCGTCTTTCAAGTCGTCTCTTGCTTCTGCGGCTGAGTAGGTCACCATTATCGTTCTTTTCATCGAAGTCGTCGTCTTCTTTGTCATCTTCACTTCCCTGTGAGAAGTCAGAGTTATAATCAGATCCATTTTCTTGCCATGTCGAGTCTTCCCTGTTTTCAGTTTGCGCAACACTACCGTCATTATAATTAACCTGCTTACGAACTCGTTTACCTTTTCCAAGTGTTCTAGCTTGGTCTTCTTGGTGTTGTTCATAATGATGTCTGAGCAGTTTGATCCAGTAAGCGGGGTCAGTGTTTTCAGCTTCTTGTTTAATAATCTCAGTATCAACTTCCTCTTCCCCATCTCCTTCCTTTGTTGAATAACTGGCCACTTTGAAAGAACTAAGATATTCATTAGCCCAGGATTCTTTCTGTTCAATACCTTCTTTCGATCTATCGAGCAGCTCAGCTACAGCTTTGTCGTCATAATGAATAGCTTCTTCTTTACCTTCCTCCTCTTTGAACAATTCTTCGGTACCAAACCTCAAAATATCATCCAGCTCTTGTTTTGTAAAGTTAGCGCCTTTTCCACCCATACCGGGACGTACAACCAAGTGAGTCAACATCATCTTTCTTTTAGCAACTTGCGTTACTCTTTCTTCTACACTGTTACGTGTCACAAATCGATAGATCATGACTTTATTAGCTTGACCAATACGATGAGCTCGAGAGAACGCCTGAATGTCGTTGTGAGGATTCCAATCTGAATCGTAAATAATTACAGTATCAGCGGTGGCCAAGTTAATACCTAAACCACCGGCTCTGGTCGACAGCAGAAAGACAAATTGCTGAGCTCCTGGCGCATTGAACCTATCGATGGCTTCTTGACGTATTGTTCCCGTTATACCACCGTCAATCCTTTCGTATTTATATCCTTCGCCTTCCAAAAAATCTTCCAAAATATCTAACATTTTTGTCATCTGTGAGAAAATTAGAACTCTATGGCCTTGTTCTTTCAGTTGTTTTAACATCTTGGACATGAGAACAAGTTTTCCTGAAGCCTTAACTAACGCTTGGGTGTCATAATTACCGTGTGGACCCAATGGAGCTTCTTCTGCAGCGACAGGGAACAAATAGGGATGGTTACAGCATTTTTTCAAGTCCATCATCACGTTAAGAAGAGACACCGTCTGACCTCCGCTCTTTGGATTCAAGGCCTCATAATTCCTCGTCAAAATGTACTTATAGTATTTCTTTTGCATTGGAGATAATTCCACGCGCACAATAAACTCAGATTTTGCAGGCATGTTCTTGAGTACGTCAGCTTTGAGACGACGCAACATGTGAGGTCCGAGCATTTCGTGAAGCCTCTTTACTTGTTCCTCCTTTGACACATCGGCAAACTCGTTTTGGAATGCAGCTAAGTCATTAAATTTATCTTTGTTCAAGAAGTTGAGAAGATGGAAAAGTTCCTCCAAGTTATTTTGCAATGGAGTACCAGTCAACAGTAACTTATAATTAATGTGATAACCAGCCAAAAGCCTGAAGAATTTGGACTGATTACTCTTTAACCTGTGAGCTTCATCTACAACAAGAACGGCCCATTCGATTGAACCAAGGCAAGTGGAATCAATTGAGATCAATTCATAAGAAGTTAGCAAAACATTGAATTTGACTTGTGACTTTATCTTTGAGGGTCGGCCGCCTCTGTTGGCACCATCGTCGAAGGTAAGCTCATTCTCTCGTATAACTGCTCGAGAATCTTTATCACCCACATATGTAATACAATACAAGTCGGGCGCCCACAACTCAAACTCTCTCTCCCAATTTATGATAGTGGATAGCGGTACAGAAACTAAGAACGGCCCCTTGCAATGACCTTCCTTAAATAAGGAGTACAAAAACGTAACTGTCTGTATAGTTTTTCCGAGACCCATCTCATCGGCCAGGATAGTATCGATTCCTTGGCCCCAGGAATACCGCAACCAGTTCAAACCTTCCAACTGGTATGGATGCAGCTGCATTCCCGTCTCATAGACAAATGGTGGCTGGTCTTCATACTTCTTATTCAAGTTAGTAGTTGGCCTGTCAGGGGGAGGGTTATATTTCTTGTAACCCTTCCCTTGAATGCCACTGCTATTCTCGTCATCGTCGGTATTGTCCTTGTTCTTACTCTTGCGTCCGGCTTTCTTGCCTTTGCTTCCTTTTGTCTTGCCTTCTGACGTTATAAAGGCGCGCATGTCCTGTAATTAAAATTTTCAATAAAACAAAATTTTCCGTAAACAAAACCTTAACATACTTATATCAGTGCTTTTCCAACTTCAATATTATTTTTATACTATATTTTTACCTCTGACTAACATTATTAAAATATATTCATACCTGATAGTAGTCTATGGCGTTTTTCAATCCAGCTATATCTTCATGTTCAGATTCCCATGTAGCTTGGTCGTAGGAAAGATCGCGCCACTTTACCAAAAAGTATGTGGTCCCATCTCGAGAAGTACGATGATTTATAACGCGGTGAACGATCAGCCATTCCGGTTTCACACCATACCTGTAATTATAAATAACAATGTTTGTAACTTTTACTATGTGAAAAATTTTTGCTCAATTAGTATGTCAATGTGTATGCCAACACATACAAAAAGACACTTTTGTAATTAGTCTCTATGTACAAGTGTCTTTATGTATATGTGACATCAACATCCAAAACCACACACAATAAGACAATATCAATTTAAACAATATTGGTAGCACAACTGACTTCAGTATGGCCATATTGAGCTGAACAATATCGGTAGCGCGACTGACTTAAACTACGGGCATATAAAGTCGCACAATGGCGGCAGATGGACTCACTTGTAATACTTCTCCTCGAGCATCTTCTCGTCGGGGTCGTGGTGCGCGTGCTTGCTGTACCGCTTGCGGCCCTCGCGCTCCTCCAGCGCCTCCTCCAGCTTGGGCGGCTCCTCCGGGTCCGACTTGCGCATGTAGTAGCGGTACATCAGCGGGTGGAACACGTCCAGCTGACAAGTTAATAAGGGAAAAGTGGTTAAACCTGTATTATAAAATATAAAATGGCCTCCACCAGAGAAGTACCTAATTTAAGGCTTTTTTATATATTACAGCTGTTATAATTAATATTTTTTAAAAAAGAAAAATTAATAATAATGACTATCCTAATAAAATTATTTGGACAAAATTATACTAGGTGTACGTTTTCTACGAACCTGCAACTCGGAAATCCAGCTACAATGCCAATAAGACCGTTCATGCCATTTCACAAAGAATTCTCTGGTTCTGGGGCATTTTGACTTGCCGCTGGATTCTTTCCATCGCCATGTGAGAATCTTCGCCACTTTTCCATCTAGCGGTGGACACTGTAAATTTATTATTATGTACATTCAATGATTCAAACAATAAATTATTAAACATTTATGGTATAATACACAGATCATCATGTAATGTTTACAAAATATGTTAATAAAACTCACACTACATCTAGGACATTTCCACTCCCCATCTGGCACTTCTTCCAACGGCGGATTTAGACAGAAACGATGATACGCAGACGGACATGAGTCGCAGCATAATAACTCGCCTCCGTCTTTGCAAATTCTGACAAAATACATCATATTGAAGTATGTCTGCACAGTTATACAATTGTATATAAGAGTTTAGTGTCGCTTTAACAATTTAACAGCTAATAAATAACATAATACTACTACTAATGGCATTTTTAGCTAAATATAAGCAAAATAAAATAATTTGAAAAAGAATATAATCACTATATATATTTTATCACTATAGGATACTTTGGTTCACTCTTTCACATTTTTCAAATATGTATAAATTGCATTTAATTTCTACCACTCAGCTGAACATTCACCTGCAGAACTCCTGATGCTCATCATCATCGTCCTGATCCTGGTTCCCCTCGGCCTCGCAGTGTGGACACGACCAGCGGCCCTCGGGCGTCTCCTCCAGCTCGGGCTCGAGGCACACCAGGTGGTAGGCGCGCGGGCACGTGTCGCAGAGTATGATCTCGCCGCCTTGTTGGCACACCTGGTGGGGTTCGATTATTTATTCATTATTACGATAGCTAGTTTCATCACCACCTGATAATGTTTCTAATATTTGATTGCATTACGATTTTTTATAACAAGCGATAAATCGCGTTACCGCCCCAGACGCACGCACTACAGTTAAAAAAGTATGAGCCATTAATATAGGACAAGTTCCATGAACTTATAAAAAAAATGTAAATTTTGGCGCGGATTTGATACAGAAATAGTGAAACCTGCATTAATGTATGTCAAAAGGAAGAAGTGCAATTTTTGCAAAAGAATTGTTGCATATTCATATCATATTCCCAAATAAAACAATAAGGATTATGCAGAATAATCTAATGTTATATTTGCAGGTAATTACCATATAGTTTTATGTGTAACAGCATCCTCATAAACTCTCATTTTTTCTCAATTTTTAAGAAAACATACTTAAAATATCAGACACTTCCTCTTTTTATATTTGATGAAAAGTTAATTTCCCTACACTGTCCAAAAATGGCCGACTTTTTAAAAGTATTTATAATCATAACAACTTTTTCATCCAGCAGCATACTTTTAAATAATATAATAAACTAGCTTTTCGCCCGCGGCTTCGCCCGCGTAGAATTCGCTTATATCGCGCGACATGGTAAGGAGTATTTTCTTCGCATTAAAAAGTATGGTTTGTTCTTTCCCACGTTTAGCTTCATCTTCATACCAAGTTTCATCAAAATCGGTTTGACAATAACGAACTTTCATACAAACTTTCATCCCCTCTTTCAACCCTTTCTACCCTTTTTTCGCGATAAAAAGTATCCTATGTCCTTTCCCAAGTTCAGTTCTATCTTCATACCAAATTTTATCAAAATCGAATCAGTGGTTTAGGCGTGAAAGCGTAACAGACAGACAGACAGACAGAGTTACTTTCGCATTTATAATATTAGTAGGGATAGTAGGGATGATTTCAAAATTTTCAACTCACCTCACAATAGTCTTGGTGCTCTTGCTCCCCTTCAGTGCCATCGGGGAACTTATTTGTTGTTTTGAGTTTCTTCTTCTTCTTGCTCTTGTTACCGATTTTCGTCTTAGCTTTCTTTTTGGGTTGTGGCTAGAAAAAATATTTCACAATCAGACACGAGCATTATCCATATAATTTTGAGGTAAAGATGTCGTAAAACTAAATTCTGTTTACATTGTTAATTGCATTTATAAAAATATATTTAAAAAATCATAGCATGTAAAAATTCTAAGGGGTGTAATGTAACATTTATCAAGTTCTTACTGGTAGATTAGGATCCTCCTCTTTAATTGGAGCTCCGCCCTCCTCAGCGGCGCCGGCGGCCGGTTTGGTCTCCTCGGCCTCCGCCAACATTTGTTCAAACTCCGCATCCGAGTCTGAGTTTGCACCAGCACTACCTTCTTGATCTTCTTCCTGTTAGTATAAAATATATTGCGTTATATGTATATTAGACATTATATTACATGACACATATTAAGTAACAGATAAGTGTGATAATAAAAAGTGAAAAATAATAATAGTTTAAAAAAACTAAAAAACACGCTTTTCAAGCACATCAAACTAAAAACTATAAAATAATTTTTAATATAAGCT